>NC_135570.1:370000-670000 GCF_964340395.1 Glandiceps talaboti | reverse complement strand
TTCACAAATACATGTCAATCCTAGTGCAAAGTTAGTAAATTTACTGTGCATACATTACTGTATTGTATCAGTGGTAATGGAAGGAGACTGGGTAACAGCTAAGATAGGTAGAGGGGCTCCCTGCATAACTTGTGGATTGAGTAATATAGGCACAGATCCAGTAGATCCAACTGTACTAGTGTTGCTGACAGTCCCACTCAAAGCAGGAAGAGGTGGCTGAAGTATAATGTTACCACCAGTCTGCTCCGGTCCAACTTGATTAAGTTCTGGAAAAAAACAGTTCAACTTTTAATACAAATTCAGCTATGATAATTAACAGTGAAAGTATCAATAATTAACCATTCTATTATTATATACAGCTTGATGTCAAAAATGACTTCTTTCCATCACTAAGAACACAGACATATAAACATAAGCTTATTGAAGTCCTCTCTCCTCAAGAAAATGAAATTTATTATTTCGCAACTATTGTTGTAGTTAAGCCTTTCAAACAGGGAGATTCTCTTCAAGTTGTAACAAGAGTTTAATATTGTTAATCCTATTTTCCATTAGTATAGTTGTCAAAATACTTTGCTATGTATTTACTTGTACATTAATGTACAATGGGCTGAGGCCCTGTTAGTGTTACTGAATTAAAATAAATGAACTTAACTTGAGTGTTACTGGTTTTAATTATCAAGTGCAGTGTTTTTGCTAAGGTTTGGGAACCCCGGTAACAGAAAGGGGGAAAGAGGTAAAACTGGTAGTGCTTCCCATGCAATGTATCATAGTTTAGGTGGGGAACCCCGGTAGATTTTACCTACTTACCGCCCTTAAATAAAACACTGAAGTGGACAAGATGACAACCAAATTGTTCTTACCTGACGGGATGGAGTTCTCTTCTGGGGGTGGAGGGGAAGGAGAGCCTTCTCTTGGTATGATTGTATCTTGGTTTGGAGGTTCTGTCACTTCTTTCAGTTTCACTGGTTTTGGATTTACTACAAGAAAAATACAAGATACACAATGTTCAAATTAGAATCTCTACTCCTAAATATTACAAAATATACACAAAAGGGAAGCAAAAAGACTCAAATATAAACATTACATTAAACAATGCACTTGGAATCAATTGCTCAAAACCCCTCCCCCTAAATGAACATTCACAAGTGTGACATCAAATGTTTATACATGATGTAAACTATTATGAAAACTGTAGTGGTCACACCACTATGATTGGTAATAATGTAAAAACATTAAAATACTATCGGAAACCCAGCACTTTATATTACATTTGAAGTCATTTTTTATCAACAGTAAATACAAAAGCTGTTATCATTGAAGGACTGCAGACTGGTTACAAGTGTAAAAATGAAGTCCAGCAATTGCATTGATGTCAGACCCCCTCCCTCTAAACGAATGAAGTTCGCTTTTTGAGCTTGTGTGACATTGTGCAAGGTTGGAATAAAATCTACATGGCCAGTGGATATACACAGGAACAATACACAGAAATGTAATTCAAATAGTACAACAGATATTGAGATATTGCCAGACTAAGAACACAAACTGAAACTATTGTTGCATGTCGTAGATTAAAAAAGAAGGTTATAGCAGTGGCTTGATTTTGTAGATATAATTGCCTGCAATCAACGCAGTGTAAACACTGAATGAGGTTGAAATTGATGCAATACTACAGTGAGTATAATTCCATCAACATATTGCAACAACAGTTTTAATTCATGTTTATCTTAGTTTGCCTATAGCTTGATAACTGTAGTAGTACTTCAGCTGTTGGGCAGGATGTCTTTGTTCAACATAGAGGCTGTGGAAATGTCAAGTGGCAATGTACAAATAGATGAAGTAAATGGTAAATCAGAGGATCAGAATTACAATCCAAGACAAGACAAGTAAGAAACAGATTAGCAATGGGCCCTCTCCCATTGTCCTAGTAGTAGTCTCCACAAAACATTATTCTATTCTCATGGAAATAACTTTCAGACGTGTGAATCTACCTGGGTTCAACATATTCTCGCATAAATTAACAAACCACCATAACCATACGTACATATTATCATTTTACCAGGATATTGTATTGGCATATGGAATAAATATAATCCCTACTTAAATTTAAAACGGCAAATGCATTATTTCTACTCCCAGGTTTCCACATTGTTGTAAACAAATAACAACTATTTCCCCAAGGCTTAAAAAAATAATTGTTTGGTTCTGGTTATACCCAACCCCACCTATTTTTTCACTGCCGACCCTAAACTTTTTATGTATTATAAGAAAAAAATTATAAAATCGCAAAAATTGTGAAGTTTCACGAGAAATAGTGGATGCAGAAAATGACAATAATTTAAAAAGACAATTTAAAACTGTCCAATCTGTGATGGCTGTACATCTGATAGGAAGAAATAAACAACACAGACAATGGAAAACCTGAACTCGCACATGAAAAAAATAAAATAAAATAAAAAATCTACCTACCCTACCTATTCTAAAATTGAGCGTAATCGGAACTACAATTTTATTTTATTTTATTATTAGGCCTAATCAAGAAAATCTTTATAATTTCAATCAACCAAAAATACACGCATTAGATGCTGTTCGACTGACGAATGTCATGAGAAATTTGAACATACCAACAGTTTATACATGACATGGGTTTTGTGTTGACTATATCATACCTGCTTTACATACTCCCTTGCTAAAATATGTGTACAAGCACACCAATAGATATAAATTCATCACAATGTCAAAATACACACACAAGCTGTGTAAACCTCCGAAAATGACTATGGTATGAAATATCTACTTTTCTGATAAAAATCCCAGAGCATGACTTACTAAGAGCAATACAATACACCTTGACCCATCGTCAGATTTTGTCACAGTGCATAACCTTTGCCATATTTCTGCATTTTTTACTCAAATATGCTCATCAGATAATCATAAATTTGACTGTTGCTAACAAGTAAATTTAAAAGGCAATAACTCAACCAAATCTCGCTCGATTTTCAAACTGTTTTCCATTCCTGCTCAAAGATTATGCATTACAACCTTTGACCTTTACCGATGATGTAGTGTTGCTGAAGAAAACATACACTGATGGTTCCCAAAGAGCAACTCAAGTGTCACTTGGTAACTTCCGGTGTATGTTTGAAACAAAGGAAACCCTTGCAACCTACCCTAGATGACAATCCAGCTCATAACCCCCTATTAACACCTTGGAACAATACCTGTTACTAATCTGTTTCTTACATGTACCTGTCTGTGATATAACCAGCTTCTGTGAGGAAATACATGAGATACACTAGTTGATGCTTTCACTCACCTGATCAGCAGATGTGGGTTGGAGTTATACATAGAATTACAGAAACCAAGTCATTAACTGGTTACCTTACCTGTTTCTTGTGGTTTGAACACCTCATTCTTGAGTCCAGGAAGGAAACAATCTATCCTTTCCCAAGTGACTTCCCAGAGTTGGGAACGCTCCTCATCTTCATCCATATCATTAAAGACCCTGGCAGTGTCCATCACAAGCAACATGTTCTTTAGAGATTCCGGGATGGCTTCTGACTGTAAAAAACATCAGATTTAAAGTTTCATTTATTATTATTCAGTGAAATTTAATTTCCATTTTTTTTTAATAATATAAAATTTAAGTTTTTACTGATGGAGACTTTAAAAATATGCAGAATTGAAATTTTCTTTCTGATTAATTGTATGTAATTTCAGTAATATTCCATTTTCACTTCTTTTTGAATACTATTAAAATTATTACTCTGGTAATTGAGGCCTTGGTCAAGATAGACAAGAACTGAAACTCTTGTCACAACAGAGACAGGGTTATTGAATGGACATTGGTTTGATTATAGTTTCAGTAGGGCAGCTCTCTGAAAGCTTGTTCCATAAAACTTGCAGTGTACTGTTTTGGGACTTTCAATGTTTATACTATGTTGATGACGGTTATATTCACACAACTGAAGAACCTCTATCATCAACTTGTGTCATCTACCATATTAAAACAATCATAGTTTTAGTTTGTCTATCTTTAACCGAAACCTCAATTATGAGATGCAAGTTTTTACTCAGGTAGTAGCAGTTATTGCTATATGACATGATACACAGACTATGTCTGTAATCAGCATAAGTGTAATCTAAAGATATGTTAATCCATTTATATGCTATGGTTTCCCAGTTAAGTAACATTCTCATTATAAAAGTAGAAACTGTACCATTCATATTTCTGAAATTCTGTCGAAGGCAATACTTTCTTTGAATCATATACACTACAAAGGTTGGCAGTATTTTAGTATTGAACCTCAGTATGGAATATCCACATATAAATATGTAGGCTGTAAAGTTTGAGTAAAGCAAAGCCCTCGGAGGGGTATAACTGTGACTGGAAAGCATGCATATAGCTTGCTATCTTCTTGTGTCACTTTTGAATGGTTTTCTACCCTATCAGCATAAACCGTGCATATACTTTCAGTTGACTATAATTAGAGAATGTAGATTATGAAAGACTTACCAGTAAGTCACTCTTGTCTTTGTGCATGTATTTATCCATAAAATCTAGAATTGTAAGCCATAATGCTGTGAATGTAGGCAGTGACAGTAATGGTGTCAAATGCTGCAGGAATACCTGGAATTAAACAACAACACATTTTATTCATTACAAATACATATCAAAGTTCAAAAAACGTGTACTGCTGAAAAAAACAGATGTGAACACTTGGCACTGTAAACCCTTGGCACTCTAAAATACTCCTGGTTATAACAGATGGATTGACCACTGTATTTAATTTGTCAAACACTGTTGGGAAAATATCTACCTAAGAAGTTTTGCAATCAATACATTCCTACTACTGTATATCTATTCCTATGTTGTTGTATAATGCTAATATGGTAATTAGTGATAGAGATTTGTAACACCTACTGTGTAAACATGGATTCTCATCACATGATGGGTGGCAGCTTTAGATCTCACCAGTATGCACAATGTGAGCACAATCTTTCAGAGTGGTAATATCAATACTAATGAGGACCTTTTTCAAACCACTGCTCTTGCCTATGCTTTCTGGATGACTATTGGGTAAATTCAAAACTGTCTACTGACTTCTACTTTCTGGATGACTATTGGGTAAATTCAAAACTGCAGTCTACTGGCTTCTACTTTCTAAATGACTATTGGGTAAATTCAAAACCGTTTACTGACTTCTATTTTCTGAATGACTATTGGGTAAATTCAAAACTGCAGTCTACTGGCTTCTACTTTCTAAATGACTATTGGGTAAATTCAAAACTGTCTACTGACTCTACTTTCTGAATGACTATTGGGTAAATTCAAAACTGTCTACTGACTTCTATTTTCTGAATGACTATTGGGTAAATTCAAAACTGTCTACTGACTTCTACTTTCTCTGAATGACTATTGGCCAGGGTAAATTCAAAACTGTCTACTGACTACTTTCCGAATGGGATTCAACTCTGCAATTGTGTCATCAGACAACATGGAGACATTTACAGTTTGTAGTGAGAGCCTGTTACAGCTAAATCAGGCAGTGTTCACTTGAAGACTACATGTAACACATACATTTACTTACATTCAGAGTTGATCATTATGCAATATTTAGTTTGTTGTTTTACTAGATAGATAACATGACTGTTACTGCTAAACACAGCACTGAAGGAAATCTAAAAAGCTGAATGAATGTAAACAAAAATCTCTTGAATCACAATCCTGCTGTGTTCATCAATAAAAGTAGTCTTGCCTAGCAACTAAAACAACAACCTAAACTTGCCAATTGATTGACTGATCATTAAATGGATATATTAGGTACAGTTTTCTGTCAAACACTCCCTGTTTTAGCTGTAATTAATATCTGCATCACACTACAATTTTACATAAACTATCTGCTCTTAGAAGTTCTTACCTTGCAAAGTAAAGTTGATGATCTCATTCGGGTTTCCTCCATACCAACAGGATCTTGTGCATTGATGTTTTCAAGTAACTTGGACAGCAGTGGGAACAATACTTTATTAAAGCAAGATTCCCACTCCACAGCAGACAAGGTTTTCAAGTCATGGACCAGCAGTGCACGTTGTAGATAAGTCAAAGCTGACATACGGACTTGTCGTCTGACGTCACAACACAGCCTTGCAATACCTACAGATAGTTAATACAATACTAATATCAAACTTTAAATACGGCCTGTGTTATTTTAGTGTTCACAGGCTCTGTTTGATACAACCATACAGGAACTAAGAACCTGCACACTTACACTTTAAGATAACAAGATTACAATTTCTAGTTATATTTTGTCTAAAATGAAATAAACTGCAACCAGACACAGATAGGTAAGTGCCAATGTTTTGAAGACTGCATTTGATATCTGCATGGATGGTGACATGATCATTCATTTCATTTAGACAAACTGTCACAACAAAATACTATTCATTCACTCTTAATATCTTAAGAGTGTAGAATGGGTAGTTTGTATCAAACAAAACCAGTGGACAGTAATATGGAACAGACTGTACATACATACATGTACAGTTACTATTTCCAAAATAATAATATTTCTTTCATGTGAAAATCTGTTTTGAAGAACTACTTAAACCTGTTTCTTCACTTTCCTTACTTGTGGTATAAATTAACATATTCCCTTCCCCAAAACATGGACAGTCAAATAAAATTTCAAAACGCACATCGCCATGTTTTACAAATACTGTCTTTTTGGGATATAGCCTCAAGATCTAGTAAACATGGACAATACTGCAGAGAAGAGAGTGAATTAATATTTTGGTGATACTAAGTGTAAAGTGTGTAAGTTTTCATTTAATATACCAACCTTGCAGTAGTGGACACCAACATTTAATCCACAGGGCACTAGCTCCTGCATCTACCTTCCTGTCTTCAATGCCTTCCCGTTCTTGTTCCTCGGCCCAGGAACTAAAGATAGTTGCTGCCCTCGTATGCAATGTGTGCATCAAGTCAAGTAACTGAAATTTGAGAAAGAAAGTACAATGTATGTAAAAAATGTTGTTACAATATCCAGCACAATACATACAACCTTCTATTTATATTGGCAGACACAGACACAGACACAGATACAGACACAGACAGACAGAGACACACACAGAGACAGACATACACACAGAGACAGACAGACAGACAGACAGACAGACAGAGACAGACACTCATCCACCCACCCACCTATACGAGAAGTTTGTTCAAAATATAAGAATGATCCTTAAGATATTACTGACAAGATAACACAATACATGAACCTGGGATTGAAACGTTTGGCTTTAAGTGACCAGACTAAATCACAGAAGTACAACTAGAGCACTTGGAAACTCATCATTTAGTCAATGAAAAAGTTGGTCCAACATGAAATGCTAAGTCTGTAAGCCTATCTACTTATAAGGTGTCACTAATCCAATAAAACCTGGGATTGAAACTCTAGCCTTTAAATTGGAAGTACCTGAATAGATAACGCTTGATATCCACCAGGTGGTCCATCATCATTCTCTTCACTGTCATTCAGCATCTTGGAAAGATGTGCTGGTGAGGTTTTCGATTTCTTCATTGATTGTTTCTTCCTGTGTTTTGCAGCTTTGTCTTTATCTTTGGCATGTTTGTGTTTTTTGTACTCTGCTGATAGCCTCCCTACAAAGAAACAACACGCAGTTCATACAAATTTGTTGATGACCATGGAACTATGAAATTTGTCATTCTGATGGCACGATGTGAAGCTAATTCAAATTATTAAATGTCTTATTTCAATGTTTTTGCTGAGATTGGTGTACCCCAGTAACACTGACAGGAAATACAGATTTTCCCTACTTACATCCCCTATCCTCTCAACCCTGGCTTTCTGAGAGTAGTGAAGACGTCAACACTTGCAAACCTTCATGAATTATTTAAGTTTACCTAAACTTGAGAATTTTGTTTTATACATATTTACATTTTCATAACTCTTAAAATAAATAAATTTTTGTCATCTCAGTTTCATTATATCACAAACCATTACTGCAGAAAACAAGCTATTGGTAAATGAAGGTACACAAAAACTAAAACTATTGTTGTTACAAGTGAGCCAGTGATAATGACACCTTGGTTATGTGGATATAGTATACTAGTAATCATTATGTGATCAAGATAGTGTAAACACTGAATGAGACTATATATGGCATCATTGGAGGAAAACTTGCTATCATAGATGCCATTCAACTGTGAATGTATATTCATGTCAATTAATTACTTATCTCAACATGTTTCAAAGATATTTTTAGTCTGTGTATTTGTTAGCTGGCCAATGTTGTATAAAATCTTGCACTTACCTCCATTGACACTGGCTTCAACAAATACTCGGATACAGTGTACACAGCTTTCAAAGTTATCAGGAGTGACATGTGCTGCATCTCTGACAAGGAAAGCCAGAGATTCACAGCATTTCATCAGTGACTTTGTATCATGTTGATGAAGTTCTTCATCTATGGCTATCTCATATTGGTTGAAGGGTTTCTTAGAATTATGATGATGATGGTGATGATGATGATGATGACTGTGGCTGTGGTTACCATGGTGTTGCCGCTGCTCAATTTCTCCTTCCTTACCAACCTGATTGATAACAAAAGTAAAGTTTACTTAAAAACTAGTCTAAGGACAGGTTACAGTTCAAATATGTCCACTTATCCTATAGCACTTCATATATACCATATTGATATTTCGTCTACTGCGATTAATTCTCTCATAATAACCACCATTTCCCCCTTTCCCATTCTGTGATTCTCATTTACATTTACCCTATCCTATTCCCAATATCCTAATCCCAATATCCCATTCCAATATCCTAATCCCAAAATCCCATCATACACTTTTCATCACTCATCCTAACTTTTCAAATTCCATTCATCAGTTTGTCTATTCCCAATCACATCCCATCACTTTATCCCATTGGACATCATCACATTGTCTACCTCACATCACATCACATTATTTCACTGTCGTCCACTTCCAAATTCCCTACATCACACTGTCTATCCCACCATCACATCACTTAAATCTCAGTACCCTCTGTAATAGCACTTCACCTCATGCTAGAAGGTCCAAATAGAACAAGAAGGTAAACTTATTCTCACGAACACCTAGAGTAATACATATGCAGTGTGGAGTGGAAGTTACTGTCGACCACACAATCAAAAAGTCGCTATTTTTTATGACAACCTAGTTTAAGAATTCTATTGCAGGTACCAAGAATTGCATTGTATACTTACCAGTAGCCAACCACCAGTACTGCTACTACTTGCATCATGTAGATCTGTATCTGTAGCAGATCTTACAACTCTTTGTTGTGTTTCATATAATTCACTATCTGATGTATATCCTCTCTCAGAGTTAGCCGTACCATATGATCCTGTTGATAACTCACTATCTGACTGAGCCCCTGAAAAGATATGATAGACAGCACATTGAAAACAAATAACCACATCTACTCAGTTTGTTTGACTTCTGCGGTTCCTGTTAAAGGTACAATGTGCCGCAGGATCAATTTCCCAGAAAATCAAAGTTTTTAAACTCTCTCAAAACTTTACTGTTTTAGCACTTGTTCTAAGTCCTTCCGAACTAATAAAAGATATGTAGGTGTACACTGTCTTGTTTTAAGGAAATCAAAAATTTAAAACCATATTTGGCAGCCATATTGGATTCTAAAATGGCACTAAATGGTGACCATGAACATGAACAAAGTAACAGAAAATGTTGATTTTTATTTCTCAGGAGTATACTATTTAAACTTAAGAAAAGTCACTCATAGAAAGTAACACAATACATGATTTTGCCCTTTTATTCAGTACATTTTCACTCAATTTACAAAGGTTATCATGCACAAGCAGTTCAAAGATTTTAGCATTGAGCTTTCAAACTCTACAATCGGCTGATCATACTGCCACCTAGAGGTCAGCTGTAACTATGGAATTTGTCATTCTCATGAGTTTGTTGAACAAGCCAGATGAAAAGCTCAATGGTAAAAACTTTCAACAGCTTGTCTGTTACAAACTTTGTAAATCAACTGATCTAGCAATCTGATGAGAGTTTTTGTACATTTCACTTACCACTGTCAACAACAACAGGAGGTACATCAGTATCAACATCAACACTATACTGTAACATCTGTGGTGGTGTCATGCCTGCACCAACACAATTCATAATTGTAAATATAGCCATCCAGTCACTACTAGAGTGGATATTGGCAGCATTGGTACGCAGTAGTTCATGCATTCCAAATGCAATTTGACGACAAACTTTATACATCACATGGGGTTTCATCATCAGTAGAATTCTCAATGAAGTCAGGACCTGGATTGTACAAAATATAATACAGTAACAAATAAAGTGGCCATATGGATTAGAATTGGAATAATTTTGGAATTTTCATGTATAAAACAACTTTATTATGTTTTTCTACTTGAAAAGACAATATGAAATAACATATACCAAGTCCTTGTTTGTAACTCAATAAATTCCTCCCAGTAAAGCCTTTCTGTATGTACCACAATTGTTTATAGCATCCATATCAAGTACAACCCATAACACCAAAGTAAAGCATTTTCTGTATGTACCACAATTGTTTATAGCATCCATATCAAGTGTAAAAGTATACTGTTTCATTTGCTAATATGAATTAACAGACATACCTGAGGTGCTATTTCTTCTCTGCGAAGCAATCTAATTGCCAGTCTTAGAACTCCTACAACAGCTCTGTCCACTAACATACTATATTCAGTTACGTTGACTATCAAGTTATATAGATGATCTCGGATGCCTTGCCAAATGGAACTAACTCTATCTCTGTAAAATAAAGACAAACAGTTTATTGTCTGCAATATCAATTAGACAACTTTAATTATTACATATGTACCAGAGATTACTTGCTTTGGTGTGCACACATACTAGTGACATTTTCACTGTAGTACAATATGGAAAACATTATAGCATACCAGCATGATGATATGCAAATTAGGACACAATCTTTTGGTACACACGAAAATTGTGTTATTGCATTGTATGATTTTTATGATTTTTTATGGAAATTCGCCATTTCAGATAAACATATGTAATATGAGAACTCCATGCTATGGTGAGTTCCAGTGTGATATTACTCTGGGATATTTGCACTCGTGCTTGCAGTGTATTCTACTGCACTTTCACATGCTACTGGCGCAGAGAACACTGCAAGTACAAGTGCAATATCCTGAGTACACCACACTTGAACTTACATGTCATGGGGTTCTGTCATATTATCCCGACATGGACAAATTGAATTTGAGGTTAACAACCAATAATTCCAATAACTATCACAATGACTACAATGTCAAGAGAGATGTATAATGATAATATAAATAAGGAAAGATCATTATAACTCTACAATGCAGTGAGAATGAAACAAAGCTATAACTCGGATGACCTGCAAGTCTTGCATCTAAAACAATCACTTGGATGACCTGCAAGTCTTGCATATGAAACGTCTCACGGAAGTAAACATATCAAATTCAACGGCTAAAATTGAACCTCCTTTTTCTAGACTTATTGATTAATTGGACCTGTCTTTATTTTGTAGATAACCAATTCTCTCTTCACTCCTACTCCTGATTTTGTAGAAGTGTAACCCTTCCATTGCTACCACCTAAAATGTCTTTCTTACCTATTCTGTAGTATAACCCTGATGAGTAGTTCTAGATAGAAGACAGCAGCTTCTTCATCATACTGTATACCAAGTGAGACAGCTGTTTCAGGACCAGATGATGCAAACGTTAAAGCTTTGATCAATTCTTGTAAGGAATCCAACCTTAGGAATTTACTCTCTGTTACCAATTGTTCTGGATGACATTCCTATTGATCATAAAAACAAAAGATCACATAGATTAGCCACTGGGAGCGCTATTCAAGAGCAGACATTGGACAAAAAGTTAGGGTCACGATAATTGAGTGCTAAAGCCTCCTTTAAAAAAAGTCATTATTTCCTAGTTTCTTACAGCAAAAGTTGGTTGTATTCTCAACCAGTTAAAAAGTCTGCTGGCTTTGTGTCAGATCAACTAATGTTCAGAAACTAGGAGTTGTTATAGCCACATTTTATTGATTGTTTGATGTACTGCCATGTTATTTAATTCTCAATTTTTGTCATGTGGGGGTGCCACCTACGAATCCCTTAAAAATCTTCAAACTTACTTTTATACAGCCGTGTGCTTGTTGTGTTGATTCCTGGTCCTCTGCAGTAGGACCTCTCTGATTGGCTGGTTCTGGGTTCAGTGTGATGTACTGATAGAATGAACTGAAGATAGAAGAATCTGTCCTGCTGTGGAGAAATGAAAACACAAACACACCGAGAAATCATTAAATATTGAGGAAAATATGTATGTGTATACCAAAGTCACAAAGTACAGGGGAATGTCACTCCAGGATATAAAAGCACTTTCATAAACTTTAGGCTCTGGAGAGTCATTTCAAGATCTTTAAAAAATCAAATAAATCACAAAAATTTCCTAAGAAATACGAATAAGAAATAAATTATATGAAGTAGCAATTTGTCAATTCCTTTTCATGAATCTATTTCATGAATCAATGAATCAACAAGACAGTTTCTTTTTTAACACAAAATATGATTATAATGGAAACACTAAGATTCCTAATTATACATAAAATGTTCATCTTGTGTGTTTAATTGAGACACGACTGTTTCCCAACCAACCAAGGAAGAAGAGAACTTGTCTATGAATTTCATTTTTTATCACCAAAAAAACTTTTCATCGCATTGTTACTATCACAAAGACAACTTGTTGTAATGAGTACATACTTCATGGTTGGTATTTCTTCCCTGATCAATGAAATTTTTCCTGATGGATCCACAAAGTCCTCCACTTCTACCATCACTTTAGGTAATAACTTGGCCCTGTACAATTGTAACATACAATCCAGAATATTTTTCCAGCCTTCTCGTAAGATGTCTCCATGTCGGTGTGCTAAAGCAAACACAGTTTTAGCAGCAAGCTGAGCCTTGACATTAGAACCAAAGACAACGGGCAGTGACTCCATGGACTGTGAAAATAAATAAACAACAAAATCAACTGTTTGAAACTGAGGCCCCATTTCCAACCAATTGTCACTGGACAAAATCAAATGAACACAGTTTTTTACACTTCGCTAAAACTATTTACTGATTTAGTATTTGCAGACAAGACAGGTGTTAAATGTGTGCACCCTAGTGTTTATTGAGGTAAGGCCTAAAAAAAGTTGTGTGGTTCCGATTACACTCAATTTTAGAAAAGATGGGGAGGTAGACTTTTTTTTCATATGTGAGTGCCTAGTTCAGGTAGTTATGTTTTTTCTGTTGTTTTCCAAATGGTCTCTGTGTTATTGGTTTCTTCGCATCTGATGTACAGCAATTGCAGATTTGAAGAACAGTTTTATATTGTCTTTTTAAGTTGATGTTAGTATACTATTTCTCGAGAGACTTCACAATTTTTGTGATTTTATTTATTTTTTCTCAAATACGTAAAGAAAAGTTTAGGGTCGGCAGTGAAAAACTTGAGTGGGGTTGGATAACTGGAACCAAACAATTTTTTTCTAGTTCTAATAGTAAAGCTTCAATGTGTGATGTTAGTGTTGTGATAAAAGTACAGACAAACCAATACTAGTAATCCAACATCTATGTAAATGTTGTTATTCTTTTACCTTTTAAAAAAATTGAAGTTACATGTCTACATCACACTATTATGATAGGCATACAACACCTTCCTGAAATCTTAGCAAGGGTTAGACCTACCTCTGGTGGATTGAGAAGTGTTGTAAATTTACACAGTGATATGATAGGCAGACAGTACCTTTGTGAAATGAAATCTTAGCAAGGGTTAGACCTACCTCTGGTGGATTGAGAAGCGTTGTAAATTTACACAGTGATATGATTAGGTTATCAAAGACATCACTTAAACCATAGTGAGCCGAGATCATTGCACATTTTCTGTAGAGAGAAAATAAAATGAAATATTTAACTTCCCATATCCCATAAGTGACTTGAACAGTATCAAAATGAGAATTCATTGACTATTGTCAGAAAAATTACAATCTTGTATTAAAGGGTAAATATCCCAAAGAGAGCGTAGTCTTTAACTCCCTGACGTCCAACAAGTAAATTATGTTCTATATTCATCAGCTTGACAGAGCAAATGAATTACAAAGGTAATAATACATAAAGCAGTTCAACCTAGTAAAGAACATTGTATTCTAGTGGACAATCCTCATTGGAAAAATAGTTGAAGTAATATAGCCATTGATACTTTAACAGACAGAAATTTAGTATCAGTTGTGAAAACTTACCTGAACCCTGAGATAGCTCTCTGTATAATAGTCTCATCTAAACTCTTATCAAAAACATAAGAAATTGCAGCAACAGTAGGTCCCCAAGTCAGCATAAAGAGATCCTGGTCAAAGCTGCTACTAGGGACATGCTTAAAGTGACAGCCACTTCCTGCACCACGTTTTAACAGAACCCTCCATAAATATAGTTCCTTGACTAAACCAGTCTGCTCAGCTGGCATTACAATTTCTTCATTCCTGTTATACAAAGGTAAATTACTCTTTTGTAAATGAATATTTTCAATTTGACATGGCTGTATAACCATCACTAGACATCTGATGTGACAACATTCAGTCCTTTCTATGTGAATAAATTACTGATTGAATGATGGATGAATGTTCATCTCCCAAGAAGAAAAGAAAGTACAATCTTTACAATCCACAAATTACAAAGTAAACAATATATATGTATTTTCTTGTAAATTCCTGGTGTATTTCTTTTATATGGGTCTTGAGCCTGATCCAAACAATAAATAAATATATATATACAATACAAATTATGTACTTTTTCATTTACATATGTAGTATGCCATCTCATTTCTTTTCCGTTCAAATTATTCAATTTCAACACTTAACATGTATTCCTTAAGGCCGATAGCATTATTATTATTATTGTTGTTGTTGTTGTTGTTGTTGTTATTGTTATTATTATTATTATTAGCTGGTTCCAAATATTCCAATGACCACTGCTACTTACTTGACAGCATTGTACACTTCATCCAACATATCACCATCAAAATCTTGACCACCATTACAATTTTTCACATTCTTTTTAAATTCCTACAAAGTAAAAAATAAATAATTATATATTTTCATTTAAAAGGCCAAGGTTTTCACTTAGTGTAATCTTATTAGTGGAACCAACGATAAGGTTTCATAGAACCATCTTTTGTTCTGGACCATTTTTTTTACGACTCTGCCAGACAACTGTTTTCCACATCTACATTTCAATCAACAAATGATGTAACAAAGTTTAAATTCATGTTGACATGGACAAAATGTACCTTAAAGTTAAACAACTCTGTGAGTTCCTAAAATACTTGATGTGAAACAAAGTCTGCAGAGATCTCCCAACTGTACCAGGAATCCTGGATATTATTAATATTCATTCCCTAATTAATATTCATGATCCAATTAGCATAACACCACATGGCCAATTTGTGTCCAATTGTAAGAAATATATTATGCCAAAAATGAACAATATTTGTTGTAACACTTGCATAAAATCTTTTTTTTCTTGTATATATATATATTCTTTGTATATCCCATGTCAATATCTTTTCCTTTCATTTGTACAGCAACTATATTCCTTCCTGTAGTAGTATTTCCAAATAATTATCAAAAGAAAAAAATATTGCAAAATTTGCAGTTGAGTCAATCACCAAAAAACCTAAAACACCATGTATGTACTGACCACTGATGAAAAATATTCAAATGAGCTACTAGAGTACTCAGTGTAGATAATTGAGGGGTCCTGAACTGCAGTGGCAGGTACATTCTACTGCCCACCTGTTATCTTTCCTTGATACAGTATGCAAATTGACTTCACTCCTGTACATAACCACAGGTGTCTACAGAAGGAACTCAGGCCAAATTTGAATATCTTCTGTTCTCTTTTTCAATGTGCCATTCTCTTCAATTGTGTTATTTAAATGACAGGTGTCATAATTAGTTTCTATATTATGTATTTAGTAAAGTCCAAGAATAATAGAATGTTTGTACTGCATTGACAGCTTTTTGTGTTGCTTATTTTCCATGAGTGCCAGCATAGACAGGAGTTCCCTGAGTTAGCAGAATATTTTCAATCATTGAAACACTAGGAAGGATGATCCTTATAAATAATCTATAATACTTGTCATGGCCCTCACCCTCTTGCCCAAAAGCTACATCCAGCACTGCCAAATTACAGGCTATAAATACTCAATTGTCAAAGTCCTCACCTCTCATGCAAAAGCTGCATCCAAACTGCACTCCTAGGGGCCAAAGTATATGCTATAATTCTCAAATGTCATGGTCCTCTGGCCCAAAAGCTGCACCCACAGTCCTATTAGCCACACTACATGTGCAGACTCTGTCACAGCCGTGACCTCTGACCCAAAAGCGACATCCAAACAGCACTCCCAGTGGCCAAACTACTAAATCTTTTGTTTTTCTAATAACTACCTACTGTACAACATATTGTATAGCTTACCTCAACAGTCATGGGGATATTTTGTTTCTTTGCATTGTAGTTGTGTTGATCCACATTCAGCATTATCACAGCATATGCTAGGGTGAAAGCTGCATCACAGTTGACAAAGGGTTGGTGATTAGCATTCTGTAGAAAATGATAAAAATACAGTGACCATAAATTTAAGTAATCAAGATGGATACATATGTATATACTTACAATTACATGTCACTGTATACACTATGCACACACACACACTGATATAAGTAATCACTGGTGGATATATATATATATACAGTATATACTTACATGCCACTGTTCTGAAAAGACTTCCATCAAGTGCTGTATGACAGGAGCTTCTCCAGGCAACCTGAAAGCTTCTAGATACATCCTTAATGCTTCATCAATTCTTGTATTCTCAAACCTGAAGGATCTGTTCATATAAACCAAAAATAAAATAGAATATAAAAGTTACTTTAACAACTCATCTGCTAACAAGAAAGGGTTTTCATGTTCAAAGGGACTACATAGGCTGACCTGTTCAGTTTCCAGATATTGAATGTTTCATTAGAGTTCACTATTTTTATGTACTGGCATATATATTTCCAAATCATGCGTTGTCAAAAGGATTTGTTTGTGGGCAAGGAAGGCTTGTTAGGGTATGGCACACACAGACACACATGTACTGGTATTAAATACAAACCCATGCATACCAATACAAAGGCAAACACACAGACAGATACACCAAATACATAGGTATAATCACTTGTAGAAGTTAGTGAAATGTAGTTTTTAGTTTTTATTTCACTTACGTTATCATTCCATTTCACCCATCGATACATACCTTACGAATGCATCCAGCACTTTAACATTTTTCTTGGCTGAAATAAATTCCCCAAGCATCTTTTTGTCAAGTCTAGGGTTTTCCCGTAGGAAATTAGCCACCTCTGGAGCTTCCAATGGCACCTTCAAAATCCCATGCTCTTGAAGAAAAGCTATGCCTTTGGATGCTTTCTGATTGAACTGTTCAGTACCAGCCAACAACAACTTCTTTTTCTGTTTGATATTTATCAGTTCTTCAGGGCTGGGAATGTTTGTTGCGAACTTTGACCTTCGATCTCTCCCTCTCTTGATTTCATTAGTACTGGGTTTACCTGCTGAGAAACAGAAAGACACTCAATAATAAAGAATACAAAACATGAATCATTTGCATTGAGGAAGGAAGCTGTCTCAGGAATTGGTAATATCTAAGCTTTCTTTTGTATTCAGTGCTTGATTATTTAATATGTATTATTTTCTTTTCCAAAGACAATACAGCATATTATTACTATTATCAAAATAATAAAGTCATTATTAAATCTGGTCTTTTGTTTACTTCTGTTATTTCTGACTTTTGTGCTGAAAAAACAGTCATTTGTCAAGGTGTCAGTTTGTGTTTAGGTCATAGTATTATCTTGTCCATTTGGCTGTCTACCGTATCTCATCCACCTCATTTGGTAATGTATCTAACCAACCAACAGTCTGCCTGTCTGTCTGTCTGTCTGTCTGTCTGTCTGTCTGTGTCTATCTGTCTGTCTGTCTGTCTGTGTCTGTCTGTCTGTCTCTCTGTGTCTCTGTCTGTCTGTGTGTGTCTGTCTACCTTATCTCATGTTTCTTATTTATATAAATGTGTTTCACTGTCTTTTACTTGTCTGTCTGTCTGTGTCTGTCTGTCTGTCTGTCTGTCTGTCTGTGTCTGTCTATCTGTATTTGTCTGTGTGTCTGTCTATCTGTATTTGTCTGTGTCTGCCTATCAATCAATCTCTTACCCGTATCTTCTTTAGATTCCTGTCTCTGTAATGCTATATACTGTGCCATTGCATACCCTGATGTAGTAGGGTGTGGTGCAGTACATGGTTGTGTATCACACTCTGTACCAGAATCTTCTCCATCAGCTGATGTCGTAGACACAGTCCTTACTTTACCTGTGTACAAACCATACATAACAAAATGTAACTTGTAAATCTCTCTTATATTTGCCAATAACATCATCACTAACTGGACAGCAACATATGTACTGTACTTTCAATTGCTGTATGCTAACTTGAGGGGAAATTAAGTAATCTGTATGTAAGGTTCATACAATTGAATTTACTCAAACGTCACGGTGATTCCAGATTTTGTGGCCAACTAAAGCCTTCTTCTAGGAATATTTTGAAGTATCCATCAACAACAGACTGCTTATTTAACTTATTCTGGTAGATATTTAACTTGTCCATCAACAGCAGACTGATTGTTTAACTTATTCTGTAACTTATCAATTTTCAACATCAACAAAAAGATGCACAGTACTATTTTTATCCTATAATATGTATGACAAGAACCTTTATGACCAGACGCCACCCAATGTATAATACAACTCCTAAATACATTTCTCATTTGTTCAACCAGTGTCAGTCTGGTGTTAACACCATTCTAGCCTGGAGTCGATATAGGGGTAGTGTATACATTTACCCATTACTAACACATGCTGGTGACTTTGTAGTGTCAGCGTGGTGTTGACACCATTCTAGCTTGGAGTCAATTAATTCCAGTTGCTAACACACGTGTGTAAGGTGGAAGCGCCAGCCTAGTGTTAGCACTAAACTAGCCTGATGCAGACATTAACCCTTTCAGTTGCTAACACACACAAGTAAGGTGATAGTGCCAGCCTAGAGTTAGAATTAAGATACTCAAACAAATGCCGAGGATGACACTACCTCTGGTGTGCAGTTTTGTCTGTGCCTTTGGTGCTATGCATCCCTTGTTTGCTTTTAAAGTTAGCAGAATTTCCTAAACAAGCCAGATACTAGCTAAGGTGAAAAGAATTGAACTGTTCCCCTGTCAACAGGAGAATATATCATTTTTAAATACATCACTCCTAAAAGTGATTACCAGTAACCCTTCCAGTTGATTTGGACTTCCAGTCTGGTGGAACTGGATGGCTGTGTAAAATCTGTCTGTTCAAATTGTTGTTTTCATTTTCTTGTAAATCTTTGCTTCTGCATTGTTTGTACTTTCTTTTTGTGTGGTATGTAATGTTTTTGGTGAGTGGTAACAGGGCCCAGGTGGAAATCAGCATTTGTTGTCTCCTGGCTACCACCCTGTTCTTAAATAAATTTTACTACTACTACTAAAGTTATAAACCTCAAATATGGGCTATTACTGTATATAATTTACCTTCTTTTTCTTCTTCATCTTCTTCAGGTATTTCTTCCACATGAATTGTAACTTCCATATGTTTTTTGTCTTTGTCAGCGGAGTGTTGGTTTTCTTGTGTACTCTGTTGCTGAGCAGCCATACCACTCAGTATTTTATTGTGACAATGAGCTTCAATGCTGTCAATAACCGTTAGTAATGCATCTAATGATAACAGGTGTGTAGTGTATAGTCCAGATACTGGAAAGGCATTCTGTCAAAATGCAGAAAAATAGACATTTTGGTTTCATTCATTTGAAATAAAGTTTGGACATTCATTTAAATATTCTAAGAAAACAAGATTTTGTAGCACTTGTAGCTTGTGAATAAAATGAACAGTTGCCATTAGACACAAACAATGACACTATGGCAAAGGCAGTCAGTTTAAACAAAAGTAATACAAGTCTCAACATTGGTGGTGCACTATGCTATGTCGTTCTATTTCACATATTTATCTTGGTTATCTTTCTGCTCCCATTCACTTACACATTTGATATCAGCTGCCCCATTCAGTCTTTTTATCTTTCATTCATTTACTCTCCTTTCTTTGATATGTAACATTTCTTTCGTATGACAAATGTCATATTTTGCAATAAATATTTAGGAATACAGTATCACAGTAGTCTGTATTAGGTCTCACCTTGGACAGAAGTTTTGTAAGATCTTCAAATAAATTACTACAGTAAACATCACAATCGTAATTAAGGTATAACTCTGTTACCAAGGAAGGTATTCTCCATAGCTACAACACAAATACAAACACATGGTTACCATGATTACTACAGATTTCACATATCATTTGTCTTATTCCTTTCTCAGTACACAAACTTTGTATATCACTAAGAAAATGAAAATTTATTTCAACTTGTCCACAAGTATCCTAGCATACTGAACTCTATGTTTGGTTTATTTGGAGGTAATAAACTGTTAGGAATCATGAATATTTATGTTCTGCTATTACATATGCATGTATTCTGACTTCCATGGGGAAATTAGTGTCCATGGCAAGGACCTACACTTAACAATGAATGAGTGACAAGTTTCATCTCAATGTTTCACAGCAATACCACATAATTATATGTGATGTAAAAACATGAAATGACTCGCTAGAACCAAGAGTTGGCGAGAATGCCTGTATTTCCTGCAATGATGATAAAAGTACTGGTACCAGGAATTGTTCAGTTCCTGTTGACTACAATGAAATCAAAGGTGAAAACTCAAACAACAATGTTTGCCTATGATTAAGACAATTGATGATGTGACTGCTAAATAAATTGATCTAACATATTAATGTCTTAGATAAAAAACAAATTTTTTTTTAATTTATTTGTAAATACAACAAAATTAGAAAAATATTGAAATTCAAACCACATAATTTAGTTGTATTCTTACATTGCCTCTCTCTTTAAAAGATTCAGATAGGGAAAATATAATTCAAGAGCTAAATAATTGTATATTGGAGGTGTCATAATGGGGGGTGGGGGTGGGAATGGGGGTGGAGGGTAAAAGGTGAGAATTACCTGTACAATAGATTCCAATGCCATTTCTCTCTGTTCATATGGTATCCTAGGAGTGGTGGTGGTGGTGGGGGTGGAGAGGGGATAGGGGATAAAAGGCAAGAATTACCTGTACAATAGATTCCAATGCCATTTCTCTCTGTTCATATGGTATCCTAGGAGTGGTGGTGGTGGTGGTGGTGGTGGTGGGGGTGGAGAGGGGAGAGGGGATAAATGGCAAGAATTACCTGTACAATAGATTCCAATGCCATTTCTCTCTGTTCATATGGTATCCTAGGAGTGGTGGTGGTGGTGGTGGTGGTGGTGGGGGTGGAGAGGGGAGAGGGGATAAATGGCAAGAATTACCTGTACAATAGATTCCAATGCCATTTCTCTCTGTTCATATGGTATCCTAGGAGTGGTGGTGGTGGTGGTGGTGGTGGTGGGGGTGGAGAGGGGAGAGGGGATAAAAGGCAAGAATTACCTGTACAATAGATTCCAATGCCATTTCTCTCTGTTCATATGGTATCCTAGGAGTGGTGGTGGTGGTGGTGGTGGTGGTGGGGGTGGAGAGGGGAGAGGGGATAAATGGCAAGAATTACCTGTACAATAGATTCCAATGCCATTTCTCTCTGTTCATATGGTATCCTAGGAGTCTCAGATATAATAATCTCCATCAATCGATGTAGATACATCTCTAGTTGAAACTTGAGGTGTTCTCTCATTGATTCAAATAATAGGAAGCAAACTCTAAGTGCTGCTGCAAATAATGACAACCTTTCTGACTGAAGTAACTAAAAAAAACAAAACAAAAAAAAATTATTAATATCAAAACTTCTCCTTTGGTACATTACACTTGTTGAAATTTAGAAGACTACAAATACTTGTGTTTAAAGTGAGAAGGGGTAAGGCAAACATTGTTGCCTCAATTGTATTTTGAAAATATGTACAAAAGAGCTTTGTTTTGTTAATAATATTGTTCTTTCAATTTCAAATACCGTAGTATTCCACATATAATTTTTCAGCTTTTTGTAATTTATTGAGATACAAACATGGATTTGGTTGATGCTCTTTCACACTATTTTTTCAAGTATAAAAAGACAGTAACGTTGTCCTTAATCATGTTCGTCAGATCGGTAAAAGCATTGTAATAATATGTTCTCATAATAATATGTTCTTGTACCACGATTCTTGGTCATAGTACAAGAATGTATAATTACTAATAGTCGAGTTATTTTATGAATTAAAAATGCAAAACACTTTACCACTATCACACAAAGTAATGAGGTAGGAGTTACTTACAAAGAATAAATTTTTACACATATCATCTCTGACTAGACAGAGTAGAGCGTTGTATGCTCCTATGTGATCAGATCCAGTCTCTAATGCCACTGTTAGTAAACTGAGTCCCATGTGAATCATAACGTCTGTATTATGCCTGTAATGAAAACATTATACACATGTTGAGTGCTTGTGAGGACAACATCATAGAGGTTTCCTCAAGTGACTGTGGGTCATCCCAACAGACAGTTTCGTGAGGGCAAAGCAAGATGTTTTACACTGAGGGGAATGGGTACTCAGGATCTCATGAATATTCAGTGTTCAACCACTGAATGTTATATCTGCTGATTCCCATGATGCAATAGCCCATAGCAAAGATACCCTATCAATGCACAAAATCAACTTAATGTTTCTCTGAAATCACAAGTAATTGTAGGTGATGTAAAATCACAAAATGACTCTTTAGAACCCATAGTTTATGAAAATATCTTTATTTCCTGGAGTGGTGTTCCCCTTTAAACGAAATTCATTTTCTTGAAGTTTCCAACAGTAATTGAATGTCATCAAGAATGGTTGAGAGAACTGACTTTTAACTTCAATGAAAAAATAACGCCAAGAAAGTAAAAAAGATGACCAAACTAGAGTGTGACATTTATTCTTACCTGTCATGTGGACTTATCAATGAAATTAGAAATCTAAAAAGTTCTCGAACACATGGTAAACCATGGGGAATTAGTGGTCCAGAACCTGTAAAAAAACAAAACACAGAAAATATTATTTGTATTGAAAGTTGCTGACAACCAAATTACTGATACTGAAAATGCATCGATGTTTGAAGATTAGCAAATATTTCCCTAGAGAACCAATTAGCCTTGATGTTTCAGCACCAATCTATCATACAACTATAATGGGTAGTCTTCTTGAATTGATAATAATACAGAAATACACCATAGTATTGAACTCTTTTGTTTGGCCACTGTTGTGCCATGGGGGCAGCTGATGACCTTTGGTATCAATCAGGTTTCACAGTCCCAAAGTAATGCTACCTGGCTGATCACTTAACCTGGCTGATCACTTAACCTGGTTAATCACTTAACCTGGCTGATCACTTAACCTGGCTGATCACTTAACCTGGTTAATCACTTAACCTGCTGATCACTTAACCTGGCTGATCACTTAACCTGGTTAATCACTTAACCTGCTGATCACTTAACCTGGCTGATCACTTAACCTGGTTAATCACTTAACCTGCTGATCACTTAACCTGGCTGATCACTTAACCTGGTTAATCACTTAACCTGGCTGATCACTTAACCTGGCTGATCACTTAACCTGGTTAATCACTTAACCTGCTGATCACTTAACCTGGCTGATCACTTAACCTGGTTAATCACTTAACCTGCTGATCACTTAACCTGGCTGATCACTTAACCTGCTGATCATTTAACCTGACTGATCACTTAACCTAGCTGATCATTTAACCTGGCTGATCACTTACATTTATAAGGAATAAACTAAAAGGTAAATTCAATTATTTCTGCCTTTGGTACATTTGTACTGATTACTTTTGTGTACAGTGTACAGTGATATAAATCAAGTGAAAGACAAGCAGCATATAGTTGATGTTCCCTATTCTGAGTACCGTTTTGTACTGACCAGTGTTTGGGAGAACACTGTATTATTTAGCAAATACTACCAATGGTCAACGTAATGTATTCACTTACCATCTCTAGCAGTTTGTTGTGGAGTGAACCGAACCCCTCTAGAACTGACATATTCCATATCTTGTACGGATGCACTGTCAGATTGTTCGGTAACAGAGTCTAAATCTTCTGCTATTTCTGGGATAGATTCTGTCTTTTCAGAGTCTGTGGCTGCTAAATCACAATCACTTCCAGCTTTCTGTTAAAAAAACCCATGTATATTTGTTACTTTCTGTGTGCCTCCAATCAATCAGTTTCTGTCTTTATTTATGTTTTACTAAAAAACAAGGATTCTATATATATATATCTTAGAAGACTGATTTAACACCATATTGTAATGAAGGAGAGAGAGAGAGAGAGAGAGAGAGAGAGAGAGAGAGAGAGAGAGAGAGAGAGAGAGAGAGAGAGAGAGAGAGAGAGAGAGAGAGATGTACGTACTACATACGTACGTACGTACGTACGTACGTACATACACACACACACACACACACACACACACACACACACACACACACACATGTACACTTACATAGACATTCACACATACAAACTGCACACTTTAATTTGACAACTTTATGATTTATCTACCAGCTTGTATTGAGAGATGAGACTGAATCAGACAGACAGACATACATGCCCACATACCCACCAACCAACCAACCAACTAAACAGTCGTACAGTTTGCCTGAGAGAACGACATGTAGATAGCCACGGAATAAAATGTAGACTTGGTTAAATACAATACCTTCATTTCTGAGGACTCTTCTGGAGGTTTCAATTCACAATCATTTTTCTGGTCATTATCAGGCAGAGTAACAGTAATTTCTGGTTTGCCTTCACTGTCTGGTGAGGACTCCTTGCTGTCAATTCCACTATCAATCCCAGATGTCACAGACCCCTGAACTGAAATATCTACTGAAGCCACTGGTGCTGTACTTGATGCTGTTGTGGTGGTTGTTGCTACAGCTGCAGCATTGGTTGTAGTCACTGCTGGATTACCTGTTGTCGTTGTTGTTGCAGTTCCAACTGTAGAAGTGGTTGCTGCAGTATACGTAACAGATGTAGTAATGTCTTTTTCTTTGTCTTCTGTAGGAGATGTTGCAAGTCTCTCTTTTCTTTGTCGCACTTTAGGTGATTTCTTCTGTTTTTTGCTCCTGGATGACTCAGAGATTCCACCTGCCCTCATTTTCAGCTGAAAGAGTATAATAGTATTACATAAGTGTTATTATGAGTATTCAGTGTTCATCCATTGAATACTGTATTTCTGCTACTTCCCATGATGCAATAGCCCATAGCAAAGATACCCCATAAATGCACAAGATCAATTTGATGTTTCTCTGAAATGGGAAATAGTTGTAGGTGATGTAAAATCATGAAATGACTCCAGAACCCATTGTTTATGAAAATGTCTCTATTACCTGGAGTGGTGGTGTAGTAGTGCCCTTTAACATTGCAACAATAATACTTTAAAACAGTGTGTTCCTAGTTTCCTTTGATATGCACACTAGACAAATTCAAGTCCTGACATTTCATAGGTTAATATTATTAATTCAACTGAGTCATGTATAAATAGATCAAAATAACAATAATTACTTCTCCTGTACAAAGTCAAAACTAGGATACTTACTTTTCTCATACTTGACAATTTTTCTTCTTTGAAATACGGTAATCTTGAAAACAACATTTGCACCATGTCCATCAGTGTGTGTTCAGCTGATTTTCTCAGTAGTTCTGTTATGGGAAGACACATGTTAAGAAATGATTACATACATTCATACATGTATACAGACAGACAGACAGACAGACAGATAGATAGACATAGAGAGACAGGTCAACACACACACACACACACACACACACACACAAACATGCACGCACGCATGCACGCACATACACACGCACACCCACACGCACGCACGCACGCACGCACACACACACACACACACACACACACACACACACACACACACACACACACACACACACACACACACACACACACACACACACACAGAGGTCAATTCGTCCATCCTCACCTATACAGACATATTGATAACCATTAACATAGACACGCATCAAGACATTGATGTTACAGGATCTAAAAGATACTACATGTATTTAATATACCACACATAAGCCAAGTTAGAATATATACTCTGGTCTTTCTATGTCAAGGCAGCGTGTGACTATGTCATGACAACGCGTGTCTATGTCACTGATTCTGCTGCGTTCGAAATATGAGTCAAAACATTCAAAATTGCCATTACTTTCTCTGATTTTTCTTTAATAATAATATTTATTTCTTATAGAGCGCAATACATTAAAACAATCTCAATGTGCTTTGCTATTACTGCCACTGGTATAATTATATCATTCTCCGATAATTTTCTTCATTCAGCCAGAAAATACTTGTGACCTAAGGGTTGTCACTACACGTCACTAGACTTGTAGTGACAAAGGCCTCTGAGGTCATTCATATTTTCCTTGGCTGAAGGAAGACAAATATTGGGTACTAACATCTAATTGTCTACTGTTCGTTAAAAGTGACTGTATTTATAAAATACAGAATCTGATGAACTTAGCAGTGTACTATGACTTACCACTTAGTCTCATTTCAAAACATATTCTAAAACAGGACTGCATAATTTCACAAACAGATTCATTGGTTAAAAGTGTTCCCACTGGAGTCAACAACAGAGTTCTTAATACCTAAAAGAATAACAATCCCAAAAAATTAATAAATATTGAGTTTATTAACCGATAGTTTTCACTCTTTTGTTGATTCAATAACACACATCACATAAACATTATTGTCTCAACAATCCTGACAATCGAGATTCAATTTTTTGTCATCAAATTATTCATTCAGTGTGCATAAAATGAAATGTTACACATCTAACAATTAATAGTGATGATCCAACATGTTACTTGTAATATTTTCATTAGCACTGCTAACTGTTTGAATCACTTACTTGTAATATTTTCATTAGCACTGCTAACTGTTTGAATCACTTACTTGTAATATTTTCATTAGCACTACTAACTGTTTGAATCACTTACTTGTAATATTTTCATTAGCACTACTAACTGTTTGAATCACTTACTTGTAATATTTTCATTAGCACTGCTAACTGTTTGAATCACTTACTTGTAATATTTTCATCAGCACTGCTAACTGTTTGAATCACTTACTTGTAATATTTTCATCAGCACTGCTAACTGTTTGAATCACTTACTTGTAATATTTTCATCAGCACTGCTAACTGTTTGAATCACTTACTTGTAATATTTTCATCAGCACTGCTAACTGTTTGAATCACTTACTTGTAATATTTTCATTAGCACTGCTAACTGTTTGAATCACTTACTTGTAATATTTTCATTAGCACGGCTAACTGTTTGAATCACTTACTTGTAATATTTTCATTAGCACTGCTAACTGTTTGAATCACTTACTTGTAATATTTTCATTAGCACTGCTAACTGTTTGAATCACTTACTTGTAATATTTTCATTAGCACTGCTAACTGTTTGAATCACTTACTTGTAATATTTTAATTAGCACTGCTAACTGTTTGAATCACTTACTTGTAATATTTTCATTAGCACTGCTAACTG
This sequence comes from Glandiceps talaboti, assembly GCF_964340395.1. Taxonomy (NCBI): domain Eukaryota; kingdom Metazoa; phylum Hemichordata; class Enteropneusta; family Spengelidae; genus Glandiceps; species Glandiceps talaboti. Next base: position 642,115 of record NC_135570.1, on the reverse strand, counting down.
TTTGAATCACTTACTTGTAATATTTTCATTAGCACTGCTAACTGTTTGAATCACTTACTTGTAATATTTTCATTAGCACTGCTAACTGTTTGAATCACTTACTTGTAATATTTTCATCAACACTGCTAACTGTTTGAATCACTTACTTGTAATATTTTCATTAGCACTGCTAACTGTTTGAATCACTTACTTGTAATATTTTCATTAGCACTGCTAACTGTTTGAATCACTTACTTGTAATATTTTCATTAGCACTGCTAACTGTTTGAATCACTTACTTGTAATATTTTCATTAGCACTGCTAACTGTTTGAATCACTTACTTGTAATATTTTCATTAGCACTGCTAACTGTTTGAATCACTTACTTGTAATATTTTCATTAGCACTACTAACTGTTTGAATCACTTACTTGTAATATTTTCATTAGCACTGCTAACTGTTTGAATCACTTACTTGTAATATTTTCATTAGCACTGCTAACTGTTTGAATCACTTACTTGTAATATTTTCATTAGCACGGCTAACTGTTTGAATCACTTACTTGTAATATTTTCATTAGCACTGCTAACTGTTTGAATCACTTACTTGTAATATTTTCATTAGCACTGCTAACTGTTTGAATCACTTACTTGTAATATTTTCATCAACACTGCTAACTGTTTGAATCACTTACTTGTAATATTTTCATTAGCACTGCTAACTGTTTGAATCACTTACTTGTAATATTTTCATTAGCACTGCTAACTGTTTGAATCACTTACTTGCAATATTTTCATTAGCACTGCTAACTGTTTGAATCACTTACTTGTAATATTTTCATTAGCACTGCTAACTGTTTGAATCACTTACTTGTAATATTTTCATTAGCACTGCTAACTGTTTGAATCACTTACTTGTAATATTTTCATTAGCACTGCTAACTGTTTGAATCACTTACTTGTAATATTTTCATTAGCACTACTAACTGTTTGAATCACTTACTTGTAATATTTTCATTAGCACTGCTAACTGTTTGAATCACTTACTTGTAATATTTTCATTAGCACTGCTAACTGTTTGAATCACTTACTTGTAATATTTTAATTAGCACTGCTAACTGTTTGAATCACTTACTTGTAATATTTTCATTAGCACTGCTAACTGTTTGAATCACTTACTTGTAATATTTTCATTAGCACTGCTAACTGTTTGAATCACTTACTTGTAATATTTTCATTAGCACTGCTAACTGTTTGAATCACTTACTTGTAATATTTTCATCAACACTGCTAACTGTTTGAATCACTTACTTGTAATATTTTCATTAGCACTGCTAACTGTTTGAATCACTTACTTGTAATATTTTCATTAGCACTGCTAACTGTTTGAATCACTTACTTGTAATATTTTCATTAGCACTGCTAACTGTTTGAATCACTTACTTGTAATATTTTCATTAGCACTGCTAACTGTTTGAATCACTTACTTGTAATATTTTCATTAGCACTGCTAACTGTTTGAATCACTTACTTGTAATATTTTCATTAGCACTGCTAACTGTTTGAATCACTTACTTGTAATATTTTCATTAGCACTGCTAACTGTTTGAATCACTTACTTGTAATATTTTCATTAGCACTACTTCATCACTGCCTGGATCAGTGCCAACAAACCTGGCATGGGTCACAGCATCTGCCATGTTTTCTATGGCTGCCGCAGCGCCTTCACAAGAAGAATCTAGTAAATACAAAGTACATCATTAGTATGCTTTAGAGTTCTCCTGAGGAGAAGGATCAGAGATCATTGCAATCACCACTCACAGATTATTTAAATCATAGCTGGCACTGTCATACATATCATGGAAAGTGTACTAATTCAAAGTGGGATTTTTAAAGTGGCCATACGGATGAGGATTGGGTATTTATTTTGGATTTTTAATTTATAAAATAATTTTACCATGGCTTCCTACTAGGTTAAATTCTTGACATAGAAAAACACTGGAATGGATTAAATTTGATACAACTTTAGTAACTCAAGTGGTTACAAGTAGTTTGGAGTGGAATTTGATTCTATCAATACAGTGCTTCAAAATAACAAGAGATTTCTATGTCCTTGTTTATGAAGAGCCCTACTATAGGAAGGCAGCCTTCTCTTAGTGGTCTGAGGCACTACAGACACCTACTATAGGAAGGCAGCCTTCTCTTAGAGGCGAGGCACTACAGACACCTACTATAGGAAGGCAGCCTCCTCTTAGTGGTCTGAGGCACTACAAACACCTATCTCAGGTAGGATTGAGTTAGTCTAGAGGCTATCCATAGCTTGGAATCCTACTCCATGACCAGTGAAGTGTCTTTAACATGTTTAAAGTATCAAAAATCTAGCTAGTTCATATGTTGGTATTACTACAGAGCAATGCATGCTAGTAGTAAAACATCCACGGGGCTAATATGCTTACAACTGGGTAATCAATTCACACCATCAGGGGTTTCATTAAGTTTTAAAGTAGGGGGAGAAATGATAATAGTAGGCGGAGAAGTGCACGCAGAGCGTGCACCTCGCCTGCTATGCAGGCGCGGGGGGTGGGTTTGGGAGGGGGGTGTCCCCCCTCCCATGGTGAATTTTTTTTGAAAAACAGAAACCTTTCAGAGGTCATTTAGAGCATCTTTCAGAAGTACAGACACCATTAATTATACATTGTCATTTACTGGTTAAATATTCAATTTAGAAAAAATGACACATGTCAGGTTTCCTCTGAAGAAAATTTGTGTTATGTGATTTATTGGTAGGTTTTGAAAATTCTTAAAGCTGTCGGTGTAATTCCATGAACTTGGCGAGCCCACTGTTAGTAATTGTTTCGACTTATGCCTTCACTCAGTTCATGTTCAAAATGGTGGATTTTAGAGTACATGTATACATTACAACTCATAGCTATGGTAATAATTATGATAAACATGAACACATTACCTTTATATTGGCCCTTTGATAGTTTAATGAAGCCTGTATCAAGCAAAGACCTCTGGTTCAAAATTAACTTTTTTAGTTGGTAGTCACTTTGACTACCACTTTTTAAAACTGGTAGTCAACAGGGAAGATTTGGAAGTCATTTTTTTTTCAGCATTTAATAATTTATGCATAAACAAAACATTAAGTAATAAACGTTCCAGTTTTTTCATGAAATTAGTGACATTCATATTATGCAAACATTTGACCTGTCCTAAAATACTACATATAATATACTATTATCATAGTAAGTAAATATCATATAAATGATTATTGTGTGTACCAACCTCCCATTTTGCAATTTGGAAACCTCAAACTGACACCAATTTTGGCATAAACACGTACATAATAAATACACACATGTTTTACATCCATTCATCAAGTTCAGTCACAGACACACATGTATACATGTACAAACCTCCCCCCCCCCCCCCCACAAACACACACACACCAAACAGTTACTGGCCTCAAACATATATACAGGACGACTGAGAGATTGACAAAAATAAACTTCAAAACACTAACTAAATCGCTAGTCACACACCAAAATTACGTACTTTCCATGTTGTAGTTTATTTCACTGAATCACCAACAGGGTGAAGTGTAGAGTTTACACTTAATGATTAGTGGCTCATTCCATTTTGGGTGTGTGGGTTGGTTGTCAAACTTTTAACACAAATGCTCTCAATTCTGAGCATTTATGCTATTTATTATTATTTACTTTGTAAACGATAAAACGTCATACGATAAAAAATACACAAGGTCACCATCCATTTCAGTTTCCCTTAGATTAAAAAATAACATGCTATGATCCAACCCTAGAGAGAAATGGTATGCGCCAAGTCACGTCCCTCAAATCTTATCTGTTACTATCTATAAACACAGGAAGTCATTCTGATTATGTCTAGGATTTGTCTCCTCAGCTAAGGGCTTCGATAAACGACGTAAATTTTCATCCTTCCACTAAATTGAGGTATCATAGTATTGAATGAATAGTTGTAAAATACTATTATATTCGCGATTAGTGGTGGGAGAATGATTTTATTCCGTATATTTTCCTAAGTTTTGTATCATTTTGATCGCAACTGTGTGACATGGAAAAGACAATGAAACAGTCATGAAATCAATAGAGTGTTGCGTTTGACGTTTGATCACATCTAAGCTACATGTATTTTGTTTATTTCACCAAGCCATTGTCATTGCATGTTCTTGGACAGCGGTATCAAACTAAGTCAAAGGTCATAATCTTTTGTCACACGATGTATTTCTTACGAAGAGTTTTATAGCAGTTTTGTAGTCTGAAAATCATTCTTTTATGACCATTACAAAGGTGTCTTTGATTAAATTTCACGTCATTTCTGTCATCATCTCGAAAAATGTAGCCGGAGAAATGACAAGAGTAGGCGGGTATTTTCTCCGGCGTCCGGCATATAATGAAACCCCTGCACCATTCATTATATTCAATTATTTAGTGCAACTGTGTTTGTAGGGAATGATTTATTACAAACACCATCTCCAGTAGAATCATTCTTTGTTCTGGACCAACTGCTAACTCTGTTGAGACCAGTTTTTCACACCTAAATTTATGTCCTACTCTGTACTGGCCCTTTAAGCTGTCTTTTGCCTATTGTATACTAACACTATGACAGGGTTATTGACCCATCCTAACTGGTGATATCGGTGCAAAATAAACAGTTGCTATGTTCACCAGCCAGATGTTCCACAGTTTTACTCATATATAAATACACTGGTACCTCTAAGAGTTCTAATTCAATTCTCCATGACTTGAGTATAACATTTTACATTATACTAGAGGGTCAAAATAGAACAAGGGGGTCTACTAGTAGTAGTAATGTATGTCTAGTACATCATGTGTCAATCAAAATATTTAATTATTGTTATGTTTATCATGCAAAATTATAAGTGGTAAAATTGTATTTTTCAGGTAACAAAAATTATATATTTGTAAGCTTTACAAAGATTTCTGAAGTAAAATGATTCATAGCAATACAGGAATATCATCGTAGTGTTTATGTATGATATGATTCCTGTGACTTGCACCACAACTTTAACTATGTCAATTATTGCTGTATGGAGACAAACTTGAAAACCAAACTACCCAGTAAGTCATTATTATGTGGGTGACGTCAACCATTGGTTTGAGATATATCTACAAGGTCAAACAATGTTGTTGCAAAGGTCTGGGAACCCTGGTAACATATAGTTTCCTGTAGACTATGAGTTACCATAATTTTGGTTGGGAACTCTAGTAAAATGATTGGAGAACTTGGGTATATTTTACCTACTTACAACACTTAACAAAAACACTGGTAGGGAACCCTGGTAAAATGACTGGGGAATGCAGGTAAATGTTACCTACCTTATCCACCCCCTCCCAATTCATACTAGTCAAGTGAATGAGACATGACTGAGTAAGTGAGCGAGTGAGTGAGTGAGTGAGTGAGTGAGTGAGTGAGTGAGTGAGTGATACAGCCTACCATCAAGTCTGTGGAACGCTCACCCTGGATTTGGGTCAGTCACATAAATTCCCAGTCTCTATTGGAATTCAAACTCATGACCTCCCAACTATAATCCTGAGTTCTGACCACTACACCACAGGGAGCCGGTGAAAGTCTACAGTTTCAAAATCACACTTACCTACTAGTCCATAGGACAAAAATTTATTGATTGAAGATAAAGCTAATCCTGTGATTGGACCTGTGGTATCTTCTGAACGAATAACATCCAGGAAAGGTGTTAAAAACACATTGGGTTCTACCTCTATAAGATCTGAAAAATATAATAGAATTATCTATATGAAAACAAATACATAGTAATCTGATCACAGCATATAAAACACTACATTAGGGACTTTAGCTGACAAATACTACATGTATATGTATATGCTTTTGACAGATTCTGTATGAAGGGCTTTGCCGCTGATAGCCAACTTGGTCTCCCACTGCCACTGAATTTATGTGATGATTTAACGTTAAAGGATGGAAGATTTACAGGCCTACATAAAAGTATTTTGATAACACATATATTTCTAATAGAGGAACTTTGTTTTCAGTTCAGGAATTTGGGACTACTGGTCACCATCCTTGAGCCACTAGTTTCTGATATTGTTAGCCTACTAGGACTACTGAAAAAAAAGTGAATTTCAAGCTCTGACATTAGATTGAGAGAGAGAAAGAGAGAGAGAGAGAGAGAGAGAGAGAGAGAGAGAGAGAGAGAGAGAGAGAGAGAGAGAGAGAGAGAGATATATATATATATATATATATATATATATATATATATATATATATATATATATATATATATATATATATATATATATATAATACCTAGTAATACATGTACAATGTTTCATAATTGGTTCACACCTATAACAAACTTTGACATGATAAGAACTATCAAGTGTAAATCAAAAACATAGTGACATTTGAAACCAAATCCTTGAAATACAATTTTCATTTCATTTCATCAAGGGAGTGTTTTCAAATGCCAAGAGTTGACCTCAGTATACATTAAATTATTCGTGGAGAATACAGTAGACTATGATATATGTATGTGGCCTTACCTACAGTAATATTAATTACTGTATTATATAATGGTTTTACATTTTACAATTCTACCCTTTTACACTAGGTGCATTTATCATGAAGTGATATGATATATTACATTTTATATTTATGGGTAAACCATTGGAGGGGGGGGGGGGGGGGGGTTCAGAATAAAATTGTTCAGGCCCAAAATGGTTAATAAACTTTGCTGACCACCTATATACAAAAAGAAAATTCCTTCCAGGGTGTGAGATGAAAAAAAAATGTTGTGCTGCAAGTGCAGGTACTACAATGTCGCTACAAATGTCAAATTCCCAGGTACATTTTAAATTCTGTAAATTAAAGACTGTTTATTTGAACAGTGAGATAATTTCTAAATCTCAAACAAGATAGAATATTTTGCTAACTTGATAATAACTCTGTGAACATAAGCAGGATGAGAGATAGTTAGTTGTAGAGTGTACACAGATATATTGTTGAATTTTACTGAGATCATCTTGTTGTTGTAATATAATTTAATATGAGTTTATTTTACAGTGAAATAATCTCTATTAAATCTCAAACAATACCATACCATTTCACTGACCAGATAATAATCTGTGAACACAACCTGGGTTAAACTGAAAGCTAGTTAGAGCATATAGAAACATGTGCATTTGGATTTATTTGATATCATTTTGTTTTGTTTATAAAATAATTACATGTGTACAGTGTATGTATGCCTAACACTACCTTACATCAGACTTACAAACATTACATGTATTGTTTTGTTTTTATAGAATAATTACCGTGTATACCTAACCCTACCTTACATCAGACTTACAAGCCTTATATTGTATTTGTTCAAAGCAGAAACCCTGTGCGCTATATCATCCATCTAGATGCAATTGCAATCTAGCACCGTAGCAGTTCCTATTGCATTTCATGGACAATTTCACATTGTAAAAGATCTAATTATGGCTAACACTAGATTGTAAATTATTTTTGTGAGTTGATGCACACTGTATCCGTAACCTTTGACCTTTTCATGACGTCAACAAGCAGAACGTTACAATGCTTTTCCTTTCTTCAACGCATTTGACACAAACATCCCTAATTTCATCATGTTAAAATTAATACAAACAGATGGCCTATCTAAATACAACTAACAGCATGACGCAGTGTGGCCATATCACCGAATCTCATCTAGCATTCTGTACAAACCTATGTAATGTTGGTTAACAGATCTAATCTAAAATTCTTTACAAATCAGTCTACAAATGTAATATTGGTTCAATATATATAGTGCCACTTGAGAGTGACCTATTAAGGAACATATACAATAAATGAATCAACCATCACGGTTGGTAACTAAGATGGATTTTTACTTGCTGGCTTCAGGGGACAATAAATTGCCATAAAAGTGACATCTACTGTACATGATGAATTAGAATAGTACTTTTAGCCTTACAATAAATTAAAGACGTCTACAATATATACCACAACTATAAATCACTTGCACATCTTTTTGTGTACCAAACGTCCTAATTTCACTTAGAGTGATACATTAATTCACAAAATATTACAGGAATACAATTTTCAATCGAAATTCATATTTTGTGCTGGATTATTTTACAACATTTTGAAACAAATTTTCTAAATATTGTTTACAGGTTGAATCTACTCAAGTTCCCTCAATATATCACCATGGATACCAACCAAAATATAACAGTCTTTGGAACAGACTTGATCTGAAGCTTAATGAGATTTGCTTTTCTCTCATGATCATTCCAGAACCTTTGTAAAATCACAGTTTACCACCCCAGCACCCACCCTCCATCACTGAAAATGTAAGTACCTGTGTATGTTAGCTACACACAGACCATTTAAAGGCCAGGGTTTCAATCCTAGGTTCACATTAGTGGAGCCATAACTTAAAGGCCAGGGTTTCAATCCTAGGTTCACAATAGTATGGATTAAATAGGATTATTATTACTTCTCAACCAACTTTTCTTAAGTTGTGCCAGACAACTATTTTCCAAACCAAAATTCTAATCCCAATCTGACCTGTGTCTGTTTAAAGTATGTATGCAATAAATTATGATACTTACACATTTACCATTATGTATCACAATGGGGTCATTTCTAGGTCTCTGTGTTTCAATAACATAAGCTTTAGCATATAAACATATACAATATATTATAATGTATGACCTGGAACATGTATCACTTGTGGTTATCAGAAAAACAACAAATTAATCAATATTCTTCTCATAATATGATATATAGTTTCAATTGTAAATATACAATGTACAGTTGATTAAAATCTTGTAAACATGTCCACTGCTTCCCTTGTTATTGACTGTATTTGTAGAGTTTCATTGATTAAATTGAAACGTGTCTAAAATAATAATAAAGTTACATGTATACAAGAACTTTGAAATAAAAAAAAGATGTAATATTGATGAATTAATGATTTGTTAAATTGTTTTCAAGGTGGCATGATTGGAGAAGAACCAACCAACTACTCTTGATTGTGTAAAGTACTGAAATTAGAATAATAATAATTAGATAATTTACAAATGTTTTACATTTTTCCTAAATGACAATAATATGTACTTCTTAGCTGTATAGCTCAAGAAGTACTCTCTGATTTGATAGCCTGGTGTCAGTGAATTAGATTAGTGTTAGCATTAGACTGGTGCAGACTATTTAATAATTCTTCCAGTTGCTTACACATGCTACACTGTTGTGGTGTCAGTGCTAGCCTGGTGTACATTTGTATTTGTACTGACCTAGCCTTATGCTACATCAACTTGATCAAGCGTCAGTGCTACCCTGGTGTATTTGTACGGAGCTAGGCTTATGCTACATATACTCATAGTACATGTAACTTGCCTGGTGGCCAACCTCGCCTTATAAACAAGACCACAGAAAGGACTAGCCCAGTAGGAAAGAGATTGTAGAGCTATATAGCAGCTTATAAATGCAAGTCACACAGTGCAATAAAAGTTATATGAATAAAACATAGGTCTGTTAGAAAGGTAATGGTGCAATTAGCTAGGTGGTAATCTATACAATTACTCTAACTTGTCGCCTTGATTTTACACTTGAGTAGTTATTTTAATTAGAAGTGATCAATTTCATCTATCTATGTCATTTTTGATGATACTCAAATTTTATCGTAAAAAACCATCTTATCTTCATTACTATATTTCTCAAGAAATTCATTCAGACATCTTATTTTTCTTGACATTCCCATATAAATATTTCATCACTTAGCCTAATTTCTATCTTTCACCCTCAAGTCTCTATCTGTCTTAGTCTGGGTTGTCTTTTTTTTCAGTCAGTCTATCTCTTCTTTTTATACATGTGTATCTGTCTGCCTTTGATCTTCTCCCACTGTATTATATACTCATATTATGCATGACTGTATAAAGGCACACATAAAAATATAGATACACGCATATATATACACATACATACCCACCCCCTCCACACACACACACACACACACACACACACACACACACATACACACACAGACACACACACACACACACACACATACACACACATACATACATACATACACACACACATACATATAAATAGCTAAGAGTGATAATGTCGAGATATCAAAATGATCCTCTCTCATTATGGTACTAGTAGGTCTATTTAGTGTATTATTCTCTATGATGCTGGTGTTACCATGACAACAGTTACCATGACATCCACCCACTTCTCTCCTCTTCTAAGATGTAAATGTCATAGCCTAGTGCAATAATTTACTAGCTCTTTAGTCAAAAGGTTACCAACTGTCTCTCAGTTCAATGTAAATTAGCTCGGTTTTCTTTCTTCAATTATCAGTTTCCCCATTTTTTCTATCACAATGTCCTTGTTCCATTTTTTATGTTTTATTTTTTTTCACTGAATCATTTTTGGGTTATATAAGTATACTAAACTGTACATTCTAAAGCCAAAGTGAGGAAGCCAGTGTAAAATCATTTCATAATGCCATTTTATCAATGTACACTCTAATAGAAATATACATTGTACATCACATGCCTAAATTTAAAATTAGCACTATTATAGAAATGCTATAAACTGTACATTTTAGGGAACCTGGTAATCTACAAGGTCAACTGCCATGGGCATTTATAGAAATAACAATTTATTTATATGTTTTTTGGCCTTGCTATAACTCTTATAGCCTTGTATTTGTGTACATCAAGACTAAACAGTCAATTATTGATGCTGGACTGAGATTTTCATCTAAAATACCCAGTACTGATTCTCTTGCCACAGATGTCCACGTTATTAGTAAACCTCAAGGTTTGTGAGTGTATAACATGTACAGTGCACAGAAAGGTAAAGCTAAGTCAGTGTCCTCTCACGCGATTTTTCCAGGAGAGGGTTTCGGATTGGCGACTAGTACTGTAGTTGGAGACCAGGAAGAGCCCCATCACCCCCACCCCCACCCCCACCCCCACCACACCCTCCTCCCACAAAATAATAAAGTTCACAAACAAAAATGTAGCCTGTTAAGTTATATAATGGTACACAATCAATGTCCCATTTTGACATGGTCACATCTTTGTTGGCATCTGTAGCTGGAGCCCTCCAACCCCCTCCTGCCTCTACCCCAAGTCTGAAATAGTTCAGAAATTAAATTTAACCCCGGTATTGGTAGCCTGTCAAGAACCTGGTATACTGTACAGTTATAATGATACACAATGTACCATTTTGACAGCCACATCAATAACAGAGTTGTACATTTGAATCAATCACAGTGTGAGCTTACCATAGTGTACATTTTACCTAGCTCTCTCAGAGTATTGTATTTTATGATTTTTTTAGATAATTTTCCATGGACACTTTACATATTGTGTCAAATTTGCTTTCCCTCAATTTTTTTTAGCAGTACAATGTATGTTAATACCTACATGATACAAGAATGCATATTCAACAAAAAATATACTGAAATGAATGCAAGTTTGGTGTGTAAATCATACACAGGACATGTACTACTGTGGAAACCAAGCTTACAGCTTACTGAGATAGATACAATCTAAAACTACTGATACTCCATATGACAAAATACACAAGTGGGTGATAGCTGTGCTGTAGCTCTGTGTGTGGATATAATCACCATGTAATCAAGATAGTGTCAACACTGGAAGGCCTCAAGAAAGGTACCTGTACACTGCAACATCATGGAAGTCATCAGAAATGCCGCCCTACTGTGAATACAATTACACTACCCTCCATTCATCAGCTTATATCAACATGTTGCAATGACAGTATTAAATTGTGTGTATCTTAACATGTAGTTAGCTGAAGGTGGTTTCTATCAGCTTATATCAACATGTTGTTTATATATGAAAGTATTAATTTACATTTAGCTGAAGATGGTTTCTGCTGTTGCATATACACATCAAACTTGCAGACAGGTTGAGGTGTCGTGTCGATGAAGAAGATAATTTCAAATAATTTCAAATACAGCATTGGTACTGGATGTTCCATGAAAATGACATCACATGTACCAGTATGTAACATCATGGGGCTTGTGTTCTGTATACATCACTATGAAAAATGTTCTCTGTCAGTTTTTGAATCAATGCTACAACAGAAGACAACCTTTACTAGGCTTTGAAGCATTATGTGCAAAGTTCAAGCTACTACACAAACCATAACCACAGTCTATATTTGTAATTTATAATTCAGAAGATCCACAATCAGAAATGTGATTGTCTCTGATACAAATACATGTACATACTTGTCACTATCTTTTCAAGTTACCATAGATATTATTTTCATTTCATGTACACTCACTTATTAATAAATGTATTCAATTCTACACAAAGATTCATAATTGACCAACAGCAGATCCTGATCCTGAGATGTACAATGTACATGTAAATGTGTATTCATTACCGTCAGCAAATAATTCCACACACTGTTTTGTCAAAGTATAGATAAAGAAACATGTAGAAACATGAAATAGGGATTTTGATATTGATATTATATATGTGCATGAATTCAACTACAAAGTTATGAACGAATAAGTGGCAATGCATCCCATCCCATTCCCATACATGTCATTTTATACAATCATTCCATATGTGTGTCGTTTTACACAAATCACTCAAAGCATATGCACTGTATGGCCTCTGATGATGTTTTGAACAATATGGTCATAGCAAAGAAAGTTTCATCACATACTATCTATTAAGCTTTTTAAATCTATGTATAGCTAGTTCCTCACTAACACACTAAGGTGAAATCTGGCAAACTTTTGAGTTTACTGTACATTCAACTCAATCTGTTTTCAAATCTTTATTAACTATTTGTCATTTGTTTTTACTTTGTTGTTTGGGGAATGAACCATGATTTGGTGGGGTCATTATATCAACTTAGGTACATTTTACATATTTTTTGCTGTCACAAGATACTGATATGAATGGTTTCATCATAAGGCAAAAATAAAAAAAGTGATTGTTTCCGATAACATGATTTCAGAAAATAGCCTCAGGTAGGTAGGTCAAGATTTTATTTATTTGACATGTTATTGGTTTTTTTAATTACTTTAACCCAAAGACAAGATACTCGTTGATCACAATATTTCCATAACAGTTGATGAAGTGTAAAAGAAGTAAATGAAGACAATTATGTGATTCAGAAGTAGACAAACACAATATGCAGACAGTGATTTTATAGGCTGAAAAGACATCGTTTCTCTCTGGAATGTGATTTTTTCTAGAAAAGTAACCAAATATACTTTGCCAAGAAAATCTACAGTGAAATAGAAGTAAAACATCATACATGTAATTGTACCTTTTCGCATGTCAAAAATGTTTAGGGTCGGTGGCGTAACTTGGGTAAGTTAGATTATCAGAAACACACTTTTTTTTTATTTGGCCTTACAGAAACTCTTTTATTGGCTTGGTTTTATTATCTTTGTGAGACAAATACAGATTTTATCTCAGAGTGGGCAACTTGCCACGTTTGAAGTGGTCATGAATATTTGAACATTTACATTCAATGCTGAATGAATCTGAAAATAAACCAATTATACAAATTAGCTGGTACTTAAATAATATGTAAATAACGCATGAATGGTTTTTTGTTATTCAGGGTAGACAAATCAGTACTTCATTTTAATATCATAAACATTTTAGAAAGACATTTTTAGAGTGCACAAAAAACACATCTTCAAATTTTACTTATATTTTGATTCAAAATGGTTCCAAGTGTTGACATCATGTATGTTATACCAACAGTTTTGTAAAAGTTGATTTAAAATATATATATAATAATTATGTATGCCCATATTTTCTCAACATTTCATATATATAGATGGGAATTTGTATTTATACATACCTGTATCATGTGCAAGGTTTCTTACAGGTTTATTGGAATGTTTTTTTTTCGTTTTTTTTACAAGACAAATGATACATTTAGATGTTGTGTGTATGCCCTGAAGTGATTAACACCATGTTTTGATTAAAATAGTATGCTAAAGGGTTATTATTTCCAGTAATTAATAATATTCTATGTGTGACACTTTGTGTACAATGTGTGCAGACTTTATCGATGTGATATTTTATTGCAATGGTGTGCTAGGTGGTTTAAAGGGACACACACTGAATTTATATGGTTTGGGGTGAGATTCTATACTGCCTATCTAAAAGTCACTCATAGTACTAGAATTCATATACTAGTATACACTCGTAACAGGGCCCAGGTGGAAATCAGCTTTTGTTGTTTCCTGCTACCCTGTTCTTAAATAAATTCTACTACTACTACTTACTACTTACTACTACTTACTACTACTACTACTACTACTACTACTACTACTACTACTTACTGAAGCATACAAAATGTATCACTTGCAATTGACTGAACTCAAACTGGATATTAAGATATAACATATAAACGATCTGCTGACGTAATATTTTATACATATCAAAAAATGTTGATGAATCCATACTTGACAATCAACTGTTCTAAAAAAAAAATGTTATGCCTGTCAGTGCCAATTATACTGTCATAGAAGACAAGCAGGACATAACATTATAATAGTTTAACCAAGGTTTTATGTAAGTATTTTCATCAGAGTAAAAAGGTTTATAAACTCAGGTTGTACAACTTTAAACTTGGTTTCAAATAATATCATGGTTGTTGAAGTAACATATAGTATCCTTGTAACCAGTGTCACAGCGTGCCATCTCAGCCAATTTGGTTTAACACTGATGCATAGTAATTTCATGTTATGCACCAAAATGTGGTGTTCTCTTATCTCATATTTTGTGGTGACTCGAGAGTAAACCCAATTTTTAACAATCTGACCCACAACAAAATTTGTTGGAGTACACTCCTGATGATACTGATGTAACATTGGCAACGTTTGGGAATCACTACCAAGAAATGTTTTGCCTATGTCACATGTGAGAAAATATTTTCATTTGCAACTATGAACCCAAAGTCTATGAACATTCATTCTCACAAAATCTGTGATGTTTTTAATTTGAGGGCACCCTGCTGGTAACTATAATGGGATAATTATGTATGGAGAATTTTTCATTGCCTGATAAATTAACTTTCTATTACAGTAAATGAATGAAAGCTGAATGTGGTATTTTTATTAAAATCAGCTAGGATACATCTGTAATAGATTTGCCTGATATATTATTAATAACTTTTTAGTTGAGAAAATTTTCCATTATAATACATGAAAACCAAATACTGCAACAGTATACATTAGTTTGTGATATCCTTACCTGATATGTTATTTATGACTTCTTTTAATTGAGAAAAATTACCAAGAAGTGGATCTTGATCTTCATCCTGTAATAACAAGAAAATACTATTTATAGCATGATTATGTATTTATTAAAAATCATATCACTAACACAAATACTGTATTACTCCGCAAGATACTTTTATTTCATATCATTTACAAGAACTTTTTAAAAGTACAAATGTCGCTCTCCAACATATATGGTGTATGTCAGAAGGGGATTATTTTAAGGTGTGATAAATTCTGTAAAGCTGGACATTTTTTATAAGATTTATTTTCACTTATTTCATTAGACAACACAAACACAAATCAGTTTTTATTAAGGGTGGTAAGCAGGTAAAATCTACCAGAGTTCTCCTTTCATTTTACCTAGGTTCTCCACCAAAATAAGCAGGTAAAATCTACCAGAGTTCTCCTTTCATTTTACCTAGGTTCTCCACCAAAATGATGATACAATGTATTGGAAACTATGAGATTATTATTATTGAATCTGGCAAAACACAAGTCTGTATATTACAGTACCTGTTACTTCATAATTATCATGTACTTAGAATTTAGTGGAATTTCTAAAACTTGAAAATATAGCAAGAAAAGAAATCCATAATAACTCAAATTTTTGTTACCAGAATAAGCCATGTATAATTAGATGTTATTCCCAACATTTTTGTTCATTCAGCCAAGAAAAATGCAAGTGACTTAAGGGTTTTTTGTCACTATGAGTCGACTGAACCAGCATTATACCCCAGTTAACCAAGCAGCTATATCATTGGGGACCTGGTAGGATAGAGGGATTTGTCTGTACACATGAACTACAAGTTAGGAAAACTGGATTAAGTCATAAAAATAACTATCTTCTAGAAAATCAAGTCAACTAACCTGAGGACTGTGAGAACTCCATCTTGAATTGCGTCTCATTGCAGTTACAACAAGGGACATCTCCCCTTGTACAATATAAATCCCATTTGGGGGTGCCGATATCTTGGTAGCCATTTTGGTTGTGTCCAGTGTAGCTTTTCTCTTTGAGAATGTAGCTCACAATTAGAGTAGATATCCACACAGTGCTAAATCACAGGCATTGTTCTCTCTACAGTAATCAGACAACTTAGTTTATAATACAAGCACAACTGTCTTGTTTAATATTAAAACATGCCACAAGGTTATTTTTTCACAGATGACACCTACAGTTCCTTTTGTTTGAAATTCAGTGTAATCCTGTAAGCTTGACTTAACATCAATCGGATCAATGTCTGTAAATATAATCTGAGACGAATTCTCCAAAATAACTGTACCATTCAAGGTTCTGAAAAGAGAAATAAGGACATTTTACTTCCCTGATTGAATACAACTGTGTATATATATGGTACAACTGTTTCCTGTTCTACATTCTTACCTTAATGGTGTTTTATCTTTCCATTTTGATCCATGCTAACAGAGTATTCCGAAACATTTCAGGAGATACCAGTAAACTTTAACTTGCACTTGACTGTCACAGTGGAGAAATGGATACACCGTATCATCAGTTTCACTTTTGAACCGTATAATAAATTCTTATTTGTAGTAGAGTGATGAACAAGGTAACTGGGTCAATACGTCAGAAAGTGTAACGTGTCGGGGATTCCACCGTCTTGAATGACGTGTAACGTTTTCACGTAATAGAGGTGACGTGTTATCAAGAATTCAATGATATCAGTCAACGTCGGATTGTCCTGTTAACCCGGAAGTCAAACATCCATGTTGTGGTCGAAACGCCGAAAATGAATGATGACCTTAAACTAAGCAGAACTGGGGGTATTTGGGTAAACATACCAGTTACTTTGGCAATCACAAAAAATCAGTAGAGGCGAATTTTAACAGTTCACTTCATCTGGTAACTACGTCAACTTTGAAAACATGTGGCTGTTACATGTAATGTTAGATAACCGTGTATCTCGATGTTTTAAACCGAAATGTTCTTCAGCGGTTGAATTCTTTGTACTGTGGACAATTTTTATACTGTCTTGTGTGTAAGCTACCAACAATTGTACATTTTACCTAAAGCATCCCTTTTAAAATGAAAATGTTGACAACCGGCTTTACATTGTAAATCAGCCAGAATTAGATTGAAACGAAATATGTTCAGCTGCTACAAAATGGCCGACCGGTGCAATGCGTGTACGACATAATCTTATTAACATTTAACAAAATATTGGTTCGTTGATAAAATACAATGAATTCGTTACAATGCTATACCTTGTTGTCTTCCTTACAGGAAAGGGTCTCCAGGTTATCAACAAACCATATATTTTGTGGCTTCACTCTGGTCTGTTAAAACCCAAGACAGCAATGAACGGTCGTGACGTGGTGCGCATGTGTAGGAGTTGTCACTGACGTTTGGTCGATCTTGCATTGTGGGTAAAAGCCCATACTTATTTTTTGTATTGTAGCTGTGTATAAAGGCAAAGTTAGTCTTTCGTCTTTCCCAATATGCATTTTCCAATAAAAACTACCTATTCAACTGAAATGAAATAACATGACCATCTTAAGACTGACTGACCTGATTGTTCAGTGAAGTGATACCACAGCGCCCTCAACGAACTATGACTAACTTCACAGTTCAGTGAGTGGTGCATGGTGCATATGAAGGAATTGAAAGCGCCAACCTCAAAATGCTTTCACATGCAGTTAACTTACACAGGATATTCTGTTATATTTATGTCGTTTTACAATTAAAAAAAGTCTGCTGTAAAACTGATTTTAAATATTTTCTTTCACAAGAAAAATACTCTGCTTGACAAGCCCATAATGTTTTTATAACCAATTTCCTATTTGAAAATTTGTGCACAGAGCAACTTGTATTTGTATTTGTCACTTACCTTAATTTAATTCTGAAACATTTTTTATAAACTCATATAAAGTAGTTCTTTCCCATAGAGTTTTTTTTCTGTCTCATGACATGTGTTGGCTATTGAATTGAAATTTGCATATGTCATTTTGTGACAACGAATAAAAGGAACTGTGCATTATATCCACTGATGAACAAATATACTTCCCAGTGTAATACAAAGAAGTACCACAAAGTGTTATTTCAATCATTTACATTTCATTTTGAATACTATTACAGAATGAGCAAGTGTGGCATACTTGGAGTAATCTACACAAGTAATTGCAGTGTTTTCTGTGGCAGTAGCGAGTGAAAGTGCAGCAGAAAACACTGGAAGCATAAGTGCAAATACCCCTGAGTATCCACGCTGGAACTCACACGGCATGGGGTTATGTCATTATTACATACATTTATTCCAAACAACAAATTTCCATAAATATGACATTCTGCAATCACACACTTTCATGTAGAACAAACATCTCATTTGCATATTTGCATGCAGGTATGCAATAATGTTTCCAGTATTGCACTGCAGAGCAAATACCACTAATATGCATGTGTGCATCAGTGCAAGTAATCATTGGTACATATGTATTGCACTGTAGTGTAAATACCACTAGTATGTGCATGCACTGATACAAGTAATCATTGGTACATATGTATTGCACTGTAGTGTAAATACCACTAGTATGTGCATGCACTGATACAAGTAATCATTGGTACATATGTAATAATGACATTACCTGTAGCCTGACTAGATCTGTCACTCAATTATACTTGTTTAATAACTACATCATCGTAAACCACAGCATCTTTTACGGCACCATCCAAGACGCATCACCAAGAGAGGTGTTGTGGAAGATATAACAGCTGTGGTTTGTGAGAATAGCTATAGCTACAGCAGAATCACACATCATGTTAGTAGTCAGGCTAAACTTATATGTATAAATGGCTTATTGGAAAATTCCTCCTGGAATATACCCCCACCACTTTTCTTAGGTGGGTAAACCCGAGGATATACAACTATACAATCTGTGGGTATAGTAATGTAAACAACAACAGCAGCAACAACAACAACAACAACAACAACAACAACAACAACAAAAATAAAATACTTAAAGTGTTCATATGGATGAGGATTTGGTATTTATTTTTGGATTTTATAAACAATTATATCATGGCTTCCTATTATTCCTTATTCTGTTTTCAAAAGCATTAAATAGTTTATTGTGAAACTATGCTTGTCATTTCTTGCAGAAAAAGTCTACAAGGCCAAAAAAAAATTGTTTCTCATCTGCGGACACATTACTTAAACACCTGCACATCAGTCTTTTTGTGTGTGTGTTTGGCCAGGCCCTGCAGTCTACAGATCCAGGGGAAACACAAAAAATAACCCTCCCTACTCCAGTGAAGACAACTGCAGAGGCAATCATGAACAAGTAAATGACATCTGCTCTAAAGTACTAAATAAAAAGAAAAGTAACTGCCATAAATAGTAGATTGAACAAGAAGTTTGTTGAGATTAAAAAAAAAAGATTTGCGTAGTCACACCACTTTAGACAATCTGACCTGACCAGAAACAATTCTTTTTTGTGTGGCCTAATTACACCTATGTTTGTTTTTAACCTTATAACAAATTGACTTGCCATAGAAGACAGATTACTAGTATTATAACATTAATTAATTGTTTTCTAATACTTTATATCCTTACACATTTTAATATGACTTTTTCTTCTATAGGACTATGATTATTGACAGAATACGTAATAATTCTGTTTGGGTATTTATTGAAAGACTAGCTTTTCAATCTCTGATTCTTAATTTACTATTATCTTACCAGTGGTGCCATATTGGATTAAATCAGATTATTCATTTATTCAGGACCAACTTTTTCAATAGTTCTGTCAGACAACTGTTTATCATCCTACTCTGACATGGGCCTTTAACATTATAATCTCTTCTACAGGACGAGGAAAAAGAATAAATACAAATTCTTTTAAGAATATCACAAAGAATAAATGAACTGTTCATCTACAAAAAAGAATCATCAACATAGAGTACGCTTCTCTAAACTTTGGCCATTACTTTGTTCAACAAAATTCAACAACAAAATCTGGTCTCCTCATACAAGGTTTTGAAATAGGACAAAATGATTTCAAAATTTAGACATTGTAGAATCTAATATGGCCACTGAATACCATGGTAACGTAATAGGAAAATAAAATATTGATGATGTCCTTGAAAACAACTTCAAAAGGACTAGCAAGCTTTCATATGAAGTTTTGTAAGAATGTAATCAATCAATCAATCAATCAATCAATCAATCAATCAATCAATCAATCAATCAATCAATCAATCAATCAATCAATCAATCAGAGAATTTACAACATTCCTGTTTTCACTACAATGTAGAGTTCAGAGGCACTGAACAGTTAGAATGTTCTGGAGAATAGATATGTCTTTAAGTTTCTTTTGAAGACAGTAGCTGTTTTTGTCGTAGTTCTGGTAATGTATTCCATAGACTGGTTGCAGCATGTGAGAACACACGCCCACCATAAGGGTGAAGTAAAATTCACCCCTGAGGGGCATTCTATCTTAACATCTACACCTCTATATGTTGTCTACACATTATTGTGAATACTTGTAAAGGTTTGTTTAAACAATATGGCTAAAGTCATAAATATAAGTATAGTACTTCTAATCAATGGTCTAGTCATCAGACTTGCTGTGTTCATCATCATATCATTTTCAATGCTAACAGTTTACTATGAGATTTAAACTGTGCAAATGCAAGGCAGAATAGCCATAGCAATCAATATAGCCATAGCAACCAATTCTCTCATATCAGAACATTGGTAATTCTATCACATATTGATCACTATGTCAGTCAAAATGGATATTCATTAATATTGCATTCATCTGATCTCAATGCATTCCTAATTAAGTAACTTATATTTATAGTAGAACACCACCCTCTTGTAAATGTAAATCATATGGAGACACAATAATGTTGTAGGTGTAATTTCAAATTCAGATTTTCTGTACTTACATGGTTTCAAGAATACCGTAATAAGTGATGAAAGGACAGTTTTATCATAATAATGAAGACAGCAATTCTGTCAATCCTGGTAAGATTGGATGACTTTATCATCTGTCATAACACACTTGTTTGCTATGCAAATAACTCTAGAAAGGAATGTAGCACCACAAATGAGAAAATATAGACTGTGAAGTCAGTTGCAATATCAGAGAGAATATCTACAACTAATGATGCTTTGATCAGAGTAGCTTGTGGAAGTCCACATAACATCAATGCCATTGTAAGCATGGACTTGGTTTGTCTTGCGTGGGAAACCTACAAGAACACAAAAATACATTTTATTGAGTGAGTGAGTGAATTGAGTGAATGAGTGGGTGGGTGAGCAAGCAAGTGAGTGAGTGAGTGAGTGAGTGAGTGAGTGGGTGAGTGAGTGAGTGAGTGAGTGAGTGAGTGAGTGAGTGAGTGAGTGAGTGAGTGAGTGAGTGAGTGAGTGAGTGAGTGAGTGAGTGAGTGAGTGAGTGAGTGAGTGAGTCAATCAATCAATCAGTCAGTCAGTCAGTCAGTCAGTCAGTTAGTTAGTTAGTTAGGTCAGTGAATCAGTCGGTCAGTCAGTCAGTCAGTCATTTAGTCAATCAATCAATCAATATATACATACGTACAGAATTACATCATAAGTATTTACTGTGTTGCTCCAATGTCAAGTTACTGTGTTGCTCCAATGTCAAGTTACTGTGTTGCTCCAATGTCAAGTTACTGTGTTGCTCCAATGTCAAGTTACTGTGTTGCTCCAATGTCAAGTTACTGTGTTGCTCCAATGTCAAGTTACTGAACTAAACTAGATATTTAAAACAAAATAAACTTTAATCACTAAAATAAAGTATAGCATACTTACCTGAGTATTGTGTAGTTTTTGATAAATACTAATAGATTGTACGGTGAAAAATGGCACAATAATACTCTGTAACATAAAGACAAGTGAAAATATTTAATACAATGAATGTGAACTAATTATTCAGAATTAATAGTAAAACCTTGCACTGACAACAGCCTGGGTTTATATAAACATGCCCTACATTACCATTACCTACTCTGGCAATTGAGGTGCCAGTTTCCTAAGATAGACAAAAACTACATCTACTGTTGGAATGGTGATATAAGTTATTGGATGGACATTTTTTTATTTATACTCACAGTAGAGTGACATTTCTTATGACTTCAGTGATCTTGCAGTGCACATTTTTTTGGGACTTCCAATGTTTACACTATCTTGATCATTAGGTGATTCAAGTTAGATGTACACTTGTGAAATCTACACATTGAGCAGCAATAGTTTTATTTTTTGTATATATCTGAGTAAACCGAGACTTCGCTAGAGTAGTATTGTCAAACCATAGGTCTTCTTGTATAGTTGGCACTACACAATCTATATTTTTCAGGACCCAAGTGGAAATAAAAATACTTGCAAGAATGGTTTCTCCCAGCAACTTTATAAGGTATCATCACTTTATACATTTACAGTTTAGAAAGTATTAAAGGTTTTGATGTGATTTGAAATGGGTTGGGGGTCAGGGCTAGGGATAGGGAGGATTTCAGGGGCCATACAGTTGATGCATTAAGATCTTTGATGACATATTTAGAACACAGGTCACTGGTGAACTTTATATGGACATCAGGTGATCAAGAAAACTGGAATTCATCTCTTAGTAGATTATATCAAAACTGCGACAACATGGGCATGGCATTGTAAGAGATGATCACCTAATATAGGATGACTTAGAATATATAATACTTACCTTTCCAAGTAGAGTTGTATAGAGTGAAAATGAAATAAATAGTCGGACAATGAAAGCCAGTAATATCATAAACAACAGTTTGAGTTTGTTTTCATTGGTTGAATGACTTGCTGTTGGTTTCCGTTTAGTTCTTGTAGGAGTAAACACTCTGCTCTCTCCCACCTGTGTGGCATCTCTAGGTGTCTTGTCAGTACTTGTTGTATTGCTGTGTGTCTCTTCCTTTTTTGAAGTAGAATCATTGCCATCTCTCATCTGTGTTGCATTGCTTTGTATCTCTTCATTTCCTGTTGCATAGCAACCTGTCTCTTCCCTTTTCACAGTAGAATCACTGCTCTCTCTTGTCTGCGTTGCATTACTTTGTGTCTCTTCCCTTTCTGATGCATCAGTACCTGTCACTTCTCTTTCTGTATGACTGTCATACTCACTACTCTCTCTCATCTCTAGTTCATCTCTACATGTCTCTTCTCTTTCTACCTGTGTCTCATCTTCAGGTATTGATTCCGTAGGGACTGCCACATCTGTTTCAGTTCTTTGTTTGTCTGTTACTTTTTCTTCTGGGTTATCTGATCTATCCTTGGTCAATTTTTCTTCCTTGGCCCCCTTTTCTTCTCCATTTCCTGGTTCCGCTGCATTCTTGACATCATCAAGGGATGTGTTTGCAACAGTCTTGGTGACTCTAACGTTCTCTATTCTTGTCTCTTTGCAATCTGTATCAGCTTCTTCAGTGGAACTATCTGTAAACCAACGAAGGCAATTTTATATAAGAGAGAAAGACAACCAAATATTTCTATTGAAATTGGCAAACTTTCACATAAACACTTGTACATATATGAATACCAAAGAAGTCAGTCTGACCTAACCCTACTTGCATGGTGTGTGTGAGTCCATGACTGAATTCTGACTTGTCACTTGACCTTGACCCCTTCCCCCCCTGCTTGCATGGGGTGTGCGAGTCCTTGACTTGACACCCCCCCCCCCCCCACTATATCCACACAATTAGGGCTAAGTCTGACCTAGTATATCTATGTCTACTGATAAATATTGTCTAAATTGGTCAAAGTTTATAAGCTACCCTTTTTCTCATGTGTATGTCCTAAAAACTTACTTCAATATTTCATATCACTTACTGGTGCAAACTTATATAATCAGTAGCTACAACTACATGAAATAATTCTAAACTGATAATAACAATAATAATAATAATAACTTTTATTACTGAAATTATAGGCTTACAAAAATACTCTAATCTTAATATCTACAAATGTACAAAATACCACTTAACAAGTCAAATGAGTAACAAAATAGATAATGTTGAGAATTACAAACAAATTTCTGGCTAGGGTAAAAAAAAATAGTTCTTAGGAACTAGTCAAGCTTGTGGACCCAATTGTCTGAATCATATAACATCAAACCATCCACTGCTTTCTAAAAATTGTACCGTTCCACCAAAGCTTTACTAGAGTTGAATATTTGTAAAGTAAAAGCTGTGTCATAATAACTAATGAGCTGTGCACATGATGAGCTAGATTTATCAATTGGAGATATTAAAGGGAACGTTTGTTGGCCAGAGAATAGTGATTAATGTGAGAACATTGTATTACATGTAAACCCTGGAGTTCCAGGGTCTCTGGTCCAAATAACTGATGGGATACATTTATATTCATCATTTCAAGTATGTTACAGCTTGTTTGTGTATGACTAGCATCATTGTACAGTAATCCATTCCATATTGATAACATAGTTAGCACAGTGTCTATGCAAATATGCAAAGATGCAGGTATAGGAAGTCTCTATGTATGCCATCATTGTGCAAACAGTCCAATCCTTATATTTAGATATGTTGGTTCTACAGGGTGGGACCATGCTAACATAAATATGTAACATAAATATAAATATGTATTTATATTCTCACGAGTGATTTATTTGTTTGCATGTCTGACTGGCAGAAATGGAGACTGGGATCGTATGCCCTCCCTTGTCTTCGAGGTGATGAGCCTGCGGAGATGTTTACAATTCTTGACATTCCAAGAAATGATAACACGAAACAGATGTTGGTTTGCAGGAGGGAGTGATTTAGCTGTGTCACCTTGAGGTTGGAAGGCAGACTGTTTTGTTTTAAGCAAAAACCAATCTATAGAAATAAAACTATAGAAAGCAACATGCGAGAATATGAAATGAAATCTATAAATACTCGCACAGTGACATCTGTGTGACTGTTTATGATATACCGGAAGTATACTGGTACACATCATCAGCAAAGTCACATTTATCATTTACTTGGTTCTTTTGTCGACAGTTGTCTTTAGCGCCAGAGGCTGCCAATGGGGGATTTTAGTCCACAGTCGGACGTTTGAATACTTACCTTGTGATACTTTATACAGACCCATCACCTTTTTCATTCGGTCTTCTGAATTCATCAAAATTCTTCGTCGTCTTGCCTCCCGGCGTTTAGCTGCATCGTCCGCCATGATTGAATTTTAAAGTGCGCCACCAAACATTCGAAACTGCATCATAAACGAGAGTGATAGAAAAAAGAACATCCTGCTGACAGATGGCGCTATTAGTGTATCTGGAACCCTTATTCATATTAGGAGTCTTCTATACCGGGGTTATTTTTTTTTAATGTTCAGAGTATATTTTTGCATCAGAAATGAATGGATTCACTTTACACGAAGGCCTGGCACTATTTGATTGTGTTTACATCACTCACACTGACAGACAGACACACACACATACAGCATGCCCAAACCACTACTGTTGTACTGAACTTCAGTGCAGTTGTGCTGACAATTGTATAAATACATCTAGAGCCATACCTCCAACCCCATCCCCACATTAAAGTGATTAGTGGATACATCACTTGTAACACATTATACATTAACATGTCAAAATATATTTCCGACTCCGAGAACATATTAAAGGTCTTATGACCTTGCCATCACTATTGCCCTCGAAGAACAAACAAAAATTATATAACGCATTGCGAGGTCTTTTGATGTCATTTGCTCATTCAATCACGCCATGTACCCAATTGTCACCAAACGTGCCATGTACCCCATTGTCACCAATCCTGTGTCATGTACCCCACTGTCACCAATCCTGTGTCATGTACCCCATTTTCACCAATCATGTCATGTACCCCATTGTCACCAATCATGTATCATGTACCCCATTGTCACCAATCATGTCATGTACCCCATTGTCACCAATATACTCCCCTTGTTTACCGACATCACTATACCTTCATACACTGTAAAACAAACACACATATTATGATTTACACAATAATTATGAGAGTTCTTAAATCTTTATTGAAACATACAAGAAAACGTTTTATAAAGTCTGAATATGCAAATTGTCAAAATAAACGTGACATCCTGACTTGTGTAAAATAATCATATTTTCATTGATTTAAAATTGTAACATGCACTACAACCTGGAACTATATAATAAACATAAATTGAACTGAAAATATTGTAGTTTAAAAAGAATTTCTTATACCATGAACAAGCCAAATTGAACACAACATAGAATGTATATCGTGGTTGTTCTACATCACAACAATACAATGTGTTCACACCATTTGTTCTGTTGTGTTCAAAACTTTCCAAATCACCATTACTTTTCTAGATTTGTCATAACATTACTTCCTCTCATATAATCTTATCATTCCCAATACATTTCTTCATTTAGTCAGAAAATACTAGTGACTTAAGGGTTCTGTCAGTTCTCATTTTGTGACTTGTAGTAACAAGGCACCTTAGATCACTCATATTTTCTTGGCTGAATTAAGAAAAACATTGGGAATAGTATCTCAGTAACATTTATATTCAATACATCAAGTATGTTTATAAATCTTGACCCTTGATCTTTGGTTCATCTGTGTACTTTGGTAATCATGTGGTTAATTTCCACTGGGATTTCAATTCAAATGAATTCCAAACAAGTACACACCATTGACAATTCAAGTAACTTCCAGGTTTTACGGAACATCTCAAATTGTTGCATATGCTGAGAAAACAAAATTCATTAAGTGTAGAGTCTATTCAGTTTCAGACTTGATTTGCACACTTCCAAATTGTTAACACATAGAAAGCTGGGTCCAGTACCCATAACTTCAGGTAAGCCAACTGTCTCTTCTAAAAATCCAGTAAGCTATGGATTTACAAGAATACTATACATGTACATAAACAAATAAACTAGCTATGGTTAATGTTAATAGCAATAGATATATTAAGACTCCAAGATATGACAAATCATTCTACCTTCATCTACTCACATCACTCTGACTCTACGACTTGATAAACCTAAATTTTGGCATCGTCTTGTACTAGTGACTAGATGTCGAATCTTGTACTAGTGACTAGATGTTGAATCTTTTCCATCGCCTTGTACTAGTGACTGGATGTTGAATCTTGTACTAGTGACTAGATGTTGAATCTTGTACTAGTGACTAGATGTTGAATCTTGTACTAGTGACTGGATGTTGAATCTTGTACTAGTGACTAGATGTTGAATCTTTTCCATCGCCTTGTACTAGTGACTGGATGTTGAATCTTGTACTAGTGACTAGATGTTGAATCTTGTACTAGTGACTAGATGTTGAATCTTGTACTAGTGACTAGATGTTGAATCTTTTCCATCGCCTTGTACTAGTGACTGGATGTTGAATCTTGTACTAGTGACTAGATGTTGAATCTTGTACTAGTGACTAGATGTTGAATCTTGTACTAGTGACTGGATGTTGAATCTTGTACTAGTGACTAGATGTTGAATCTTGTACTAGTGACTGGATGTTGAATCTTGTACTAGTGACTAGATGTTGAATCTTTTCCATCGCCTTGTACTAGTGACTGGATGTTGAATCTTGTACTAGTGACTAGATGTTGAATCTTGTACTAGTGACTAGATGTTGAATCTTGTACTAGTGACTGGATGTTGAATCTTGTACTAGTGACTAGATGTTGAATCTTGTACTAGTGACTAGATGTTGAATCTTGTACTAGTGACTGGATGTTGAATCTTGTACTAGTGACTAGATGTTGAATCTTGTACTAGTGACTAGATGTTGAATCTTGTACTAGTGACTAGATGTTGAATCTTTTCCATCGCCTTGTACTAGTGACTAGATGTTGAATCTTGTACTAGTGACTGGATGTTGAATCTTGTACTAGTGACTAGATGTTGAATCTTGTACTAGTGACTGGATGTTGAATCTTGTACTAGTGACTAGATGTTGAATCTTGTACTAGTGACTAGATGTTGAATCTTGTACTAGTGACTAGATGTTGAATCTTGTACTAGTGACTAGATGTTGAATCTTGTACTAGTGACTAGATGTTGAATCTTGTACTAGTGACTAGATGTTGAATCTTGTACTAGTGACTGGATGTTGAATCTTGTACTAGTGACTAGATGTTGAATCTTGTACTAGTGACTGGATGTTGAATCTTGTACTAGTGACTAGATGTTGAATACTTCCTTTCTGTACAACAGTGGTAGCTGATAAGGTGGCATGAAATGTCATATCCTCAAGATTATAGTTGTATTTCATAAGAATGATTAACAAGTTTTTTTTTCCAGATAATGAAATGAGTACAGATGAATAAAACAAAACAAATATCAGAGCAAGATCACGAATAAATATCAGTGACTAATTAAGAGTTAAGAAGATATAAACTAACTAACAAATGTGAATTCAAAAGAATTGTAAGACTTGTACTTCCATTTCTCAGAACATTTCTCAGGTTTTAAATAAACTGAAAACAACAACAGATTTTTGAAGTATGAAGTATATAGTCCTACTATTACTAATAATATAAAACCCCAGTACCCTATTCTTCATTCTTTTAGTAGGACATCCCTTGGGTAATGATGCTGACAAAATTTAGATTTCATTTGACAGAAATGTTTGACTTTGTCAGTAGAAACTTTAATTTGTAAGTATGAATCTAGAAGCCATGAATATGAACTAGTTCAAGACCTGTCATATGCACAAGCCAAGTTTTTACCTTTGAACACAAAATATGGATACTATACCCTGGTTGTCCTCCATCATAACAACCCATGTCCATGTCACACTGGTTCTGTGGTGTTCCAAATGAGTCAAATAATTCACCATGATTTTTCCTCATTTTCCATAGATTATGTTTGAAGAGGTATAATTATATTATTCTCCAAAATTTTACTCCATTCAGCTGAAAAATACTCATGACCTAAGGGTTTCATCACTACTTGTCTAGCAAACTCATAGTGACAATGCCCCTTAGGTCACTCATATTTTCCTTGGCTGAACAAAGTCAAAATACTGGGGAATATATAATCGCTTAGCTGTAGTGTGTAATACTATGATCGCCCTCTAGTGATCAAAACTTACAGTATCCCAGTTTGTTGATAGACAAGATCTAACATCTGTACCTGAATCAAGACTTGTTTACATATGGGCATCAATCCAATGTACATACGTAGTACCAACAATAATAATTAGACAGGTGACTCTGCTGAACAGATGGATTGGACTATTTCATGTAAAACAATAATTAGTTCTTGCATCCCAACCAAGGGTTCTAATTAATACATACAAGTAATGTTTTGCCTTCAGCAAATGGACGGTTTGACAAAGCCTGTCAATCTGATAAGACAAAACAGCCCTTGTAAGTATTTACAACCATTGGTTTTGATACAAGAAGTAATTACTACTATGTCAGTATGTGTTAGCGACCTGTGAATATCAAAGTTCTGTGTTATATAGCAATGAGACAAAACTAATGAAAAATAACAACAAGTTAGAGTTACTGGAGCTTTGACAAAATATAAGAACTGATCAGTTTTAACTCTTTATAGAACATTCATTTGAAAGTTAGTGTTGACTGAATATACAGCACAAAATAGAATTCAGTTATAGTACATATTGTATCATGTTAAAATTCCTATCTCTGTTGTATGTTGACAAAGTCAGCTGCTCACAGCTAAGTCCAAGATAGACAATTGTAACTTGAATGCAGACAGCAGTGAGCTGAATCTTCATTGGCATGGTATGATGATTTCCAATATCTGATGATTAAAAGAAAACATCATAGAATAAATGAATGAATGACTGTAAATGACTGCATGGGTGGGTGGATGGATGGATGGATGGGTGGGTAGATGAAGGAATGAATAAATGCATGGATGGGTGGAGGGATGAATGAACAAATGAACGAACAAACAAACAAATGAATCAATGAATGGAAGAAGGAATGAATGATGTATGAATGAATGAATAAATGAATTGGTGGGTGGGTGGATGAAGGAATAAATGGGTGGGTGGGTGGATGGATGGATGGATGAAGGAATGAATGAATAAATGAATGGGTGAATGGTTGGGTGGGTGGATGAAGGAATAAATGAATGAAATACAAATGTTTTAATCAGTGTCAATTTTCATTCATAAATCTTGGGTTTGTTGTTTGTTTGTTTGTTTGTTGTCTCAGATAAGTTTATTTCAGTACAAACCTTTTATCTTCTTCCCGGTGAGTATGAACGACTTCTACTTCTACTGTAACCACCTGCACTTCTGGAGTGGGAACGAGATCGGGACCTGCTTCTGATTGGTGATCGGGATCTGCTCCTGTGTGTCAGAGAAAGATAGATATAACTGTCAGTAATCATATTAAAACCATATCATGTAATACTGCTTATACCATACACACCTATCATAAAGTAATACTAGTAATACATAACCACTGGTCATATGAGTTCAAATCAAATTTGTTTACAAGCTAGAGATATGTATTGGTATCTCCACAGCGACTGTATTACCTGAACTGACATCTATGATTGACAATCACTTCAAATACTTACTATTTCCTGATATCTTGGATATTATTACCCTTTTTGTTTACAATACATGCTATTCTGTGTCACATAATTATCTTCATGCAAGTAATAAAAGAGTGTATTGACGAGTTCCACAATATCAGGGCTGGAATTTAATTTTAATTTTGAGCCTTGAATATTCCAATAAAGTTTGTCATTCATAGCCTGAATGGACCAATTTGTAAGCCAACAATGAATCCTTGAGTATACAAATATAGATTTACTACAATCTGTAACTTTAGTTCATAGACTAAACTAGGTCTGGCAGACGGACCCCCTAATTTGGAACTGGCAAAGGGACCTCAACTACAGTCCATGGGTTCTTGTTATACATTTTACAAGACTAGTATATTGTTATGTGGCTTGCTTTTTAAGTAGCTGTACCAAAGTCTGTATTTATGATTGACAGTCCAAATAAACTAAAATACAAAAGGGTGAAAGAAAACAACATCAAATAATGCCGGGGGTAAGCTGTAACATGATATATTCTTACTTTACATAAAAAGTCTGTACATCTGTACTACCTCTTAAGTACCTACCAGTTCTGAACACATGTACGAGACTCACTGATTCTCTCATATCGTACAAATAACATTTCAATGTCACAATGCAAGGTTCTGTTTACTGTACATGATTTTAGAAATAATATAGGTCCACATGTAAATAGTAGCTGTCAAGCCATTTGACATTCATATGTATAATGTACTATATGTACATCTCTGTATAACACCATGTGTTTGAGAATGAGAAGAATTATATAACTATTAATATCATGTACCTCAATAGAACCTTGCACCCAATCACATCAAACCCCCATCAATCAATGAATCGAACTATTCTGCACCTTAGATTATAGATTAGAACTAAGTTCTCAAATAAAAATATGGGGTATTCCCCCACGGTATCAACCTATAACACATTCTCCCACGGTATCAATCTATAATAAGACCCCCCCCCCCCCCCCACGGTATCAATTTATAACACATTCCCTCCACAGTATCAATCTATAACACCCCCCCCCCCCCCACCACGGTATAAATACATGTACATGACAAAAAAAGGAATTACGGAGACCATAAATGACTAGCATGTGTTCAACACATCCATATAGTAGTAGTACATGGACAGCACTGGTGATGAATGATTACTAGTCCATTCAAACTACGACACAATGTCATTTCAGCAGTTACTCAGTTGTTACCAATTATTCATTTTATTTGGCAGGTTTAACCAAATGAAAGACTCAATGAGTTCAAAGTATAGGATAATTCTTGTATGAAAATTGAAGTTTCAATGAAAATGGTTGCAAGTAGTTTGGTCTGACTTCATTTTTTACTGTAAAGATATATGCCTGTATTTGCATTACAAAATTGTTGATGCTGTTACTGCAGACTGTGCCTTGGAAATAATTCTTTCAACTTATACTGTTACTTTTTTTAAGATAAAATAATCTGGGGCTCTCACACAAATTTTTTTAAAATGTGGTCAAAATGATATCAAAATTTAGTCATTTTAGAATCCAATATGGCTGCCAAATACTCTAGAATTCTATGGGAACATCATAAAGATTGTCAATTGCCATGAAAACAAGACCACAAAACCCAAATTTCTTTTATTATTTCAACCAGACCTGAGACAAGCTTTCATGGGAAGTTTTGAGAGAAATGAGAAACTTTGATTTTCAGGGAAATATGTCCCTTCGGAGTATCCTATGACTTGGAAACAGGAGTATCATTGACATGGTTTGCCATAGTTTTTTGGAGACAAGACTCTGAGTAACGGCATAATTTGTCAATTTTTTAAAATGAAAGTAATGACATGATTGGTCTGCCATAGTTTGAATGAACAAGTAGAATACCTGTACCTTTTTAAAAGTAGAAAAAGACAAAGGTTTGTTGGTTATTTACCTACTCCTGGTACACAAGTTTTAATGCATAGTGCAGTCAAAAGTAGTAAACGCAGTAGCTTATATGGTGTACAACACTGGAGGAGAAGAATGTGTAGTGACATGGTGTACAGTGACTTAATTTTGGTAGTTGCACGCTTTGTAACATGTAGTTGCACTATGAGTTTTAGCTTTAACTGGGTTTGGGTCTCGCTCTCTCTTCACATTGAATTAAGTGAGTATGGCCACTCCCGCATGGGATTGGTAAGTTGGAGCCAACTGCTTTCATTATCAGTTGTCGTTTGGTTATACAAGACATGCTTGGTTCGATCTCATGTTGCATTTCTCAAATTGGTGCTGAGTATGCTAGTACAAGGCTGTGGCTTTCGAATGTATGGCCAGTATGTTTTTGGTGGGTATCGTTTGGTTTATAACTTATCCTGTACACCCTGAATAACAAGCAAGTCATTGCACAAAAAATGAAGAAAAAAAATTAATAACATGGAAAAAAGAAAGAAGACGTCCATGAAAGACATACATTGTACAAGAGCTGAACATGTTAGGTTTAATTATTACAGTGGAATTCAAATATGGTATATACATTTATAGGTTACAAACACACACATTAATTATGACTACCATTAAATTGTTACATTCAACCATAGAAGTTTAGAATTTCATATTAACTTTCTGCACTATTTAGATATCAAAGATTATTTATTTGTTTATAGTTATACATAACTAAGTACGAGTTAGGAGAAAGAGGAATATTTTATTCATATAATCTATGTTGTTGATTATAATAGTATTTTGTCTATGAATTATATTTGGTATATATCTTTGCATATTTAATTGATTTAGTTTGAATTCATAGCTTGTAAACTTTTACAGAACCATTTCTTTATTCAAAGCCATTCTATGTAATACTATAGCATGTGTGTCCCTCTTCTAACTTCTACCTTTGTCTACAAAATGTGTTTTTTTTTGTCTCTGTTCTCATCTTTAGTACATCTGTATTGTTCCAAGTCGTAAAAATGAAAAAAAAAACCCATTAAAATATAGGTAAACAAATAGACATAATCCATACTGCAAAATTTAAAGAGGGCAATATTTTTCATATTTCATGTTGTTTTTTATACTTGGCTATTTACATTTATCCATTTAAACAAACATCGACTTGGGAGTTTGACAGTGTACAATTTTCATTTTCCACTAGTAATTGTCGTTTGTCAAGTATTCATATGATATTCCATAAATCAATATCATCTACTTGACCATTACAAGTCAAAATAGAACATAATTGTTCCTAAATTCCAAGTTATTGAAAGCCTAGTTATCAAATGAAAAAGATGAAAGACTATCTCAAATTCAAAATAGATTATTTATGGTGGTTATATACCAAGTTTGAACACACACTGCAATAATTATTGTAGTTATCAAAATAACATGTACATTCCATGATCTGATTGCATTTTAAATGTGGCTGTCACATCTCAGGGTAACTGTGGATTTTACAACCATGTGCAAACACTTTTAAGATAAAATTCTATCTCTAAATAAAACAATACATTTTCTTACTGATCAATGATTGCATTACTATGCAAAACATGTTATTCACAAACTAAGATAGACACCAACTCAAACTACTGTTGTTGTATGTGATACATTACCAAAATGGGTAATAGCGATACCCTGGTTATGCAGATGCCAGATATATTCATTCACCCTGTAATCAAGATAGTGTAAACACTAAAATGTGGAGATGAATGTCATGCCCACTATCAGAGACACCAGCCTACTGTGAGTATAGTTACATCAACATCAATTGATACCTAATATCAACATGTCACAATAATAGTTGTAGTTTGTGTCTATGTTTGTTTGGCGATAGTTGATATGCCACTGTTGTACTATACTACTCAACAGCTGACAGGCAAAGTTCAAAGTTCATGCTGGAGTGTTGAATTCCTTCATATTTGACTCACCTGCTGTAACGACTACTACGTCTACTACTACGATAATGATCTCGGTCACAGTCGCGAGCAAAGTGCCCACGCTCTCCACATGTGTAACATTTCATGCTGGGATCCCAACGACGTGGTGGGGGCGGTCTTCTGCTACCACGAGGTGGCATGGGTCTAGCATGTTCTACTCGTACACGCCTCCCACACACAGTTCTGTAAGGAAAGGGTTCATCATCAATTTGTATACATACCCCATCTTAATTCACAAACATATGATACTAAAAAGATGTCAAACTCAGAGACCTAATGCTTGGTTGATTGCTACTGGCTTGAAAATGTTGTTTACAGAATAGCCAAGACTTTCAATCTTTTCAGCATAGAAAGCTATGCTGAATTTAAAATTACCTGAATACAAAAGTTGTACTGTGACTAATACCCTTGGTGCAAGGCTAATATACCTAGACCTCTATAAGCACAATTTATGAACAATCCTGACCAGTGAAATCAATGATGATTTTGAACATGTTGACTCAAATTTTCAACACTGTCGATAGAACCAATGATGTATATATTTTTTTTAGTTTGAACATATACAACTTGGCTTTCACATCATGGTATAATATATGCTATATATATATACATACCTTCCATCCAAGGCACGTGCAGCTCTGTCAGCATCCTCTTTGTATTTATACACTAAAAAGGCAAAACCTGGTGGATTTCTACAAACAGATAAAACAAATTATGGAAATTCATTGAATGACCTTTGCCAGGAGTATCTCTACATAGTTCATGCACTGGATAACATCACGAGTGTGAAGCTACCATCATATTCATATTCATATTCACTTTCAAAAGTTGACCCCTAAGCTCAATCTCAATATGATGATGGCTTCACACGTTCATCATCAGATTCGAAGTCTTCCGAATGGGTACGAATGCGAGTTCGGCAAATCACATAAAACCGTCATTGGCAGGTTGAAATCATGCCATTGTGATTACTTTTCACTTGAATTGCATGGATTTGCATGCTCGCTTTTTATTTTTGCCAGAGTATCCAATTTGCTCCATGAATTACTGTTGTCATGGACCATTATTTTTTAACAGCAGCAAGTTCGAATCTGTTGATGACAGTCCGCTCGTTGGTGGTTTCTCTACTCACATCGACGAGCGAGCAAGCATAGTTGAACTTCATGGAAAGGTAAATATATCAGGCGAGTTGATTTCTTACATTAGCTTTCATAAGATCGGTTGTTACTTGGTGAATACATTCGTGCACATGGTCCAAGTCTTTCGTTTCGATCGAGGTGTCATCACGGAAAGTAGTTGTGCATACGATACTCCCGAGTCCCATCTTAATATCTTTGCACATGTACTTGTTTTTGTTTACAAATATTACGTAGTGTACTTGTTCAGTTCAGGTTAGCGGTATTTGCCAGGACAAGTTGTAATCATTAGGACTTGATCTATACTAAAGCAACCCTCTGATCCCTAACTAAGTATTGCCAAACCTAGTCTGGATGCCAAATGT
This sequence comes from Glandiceps talaboti, assembly GCF_964340395.1. NCBI lineage: Eukaryota > Metazoa > Hemichordata > Enteropneusta > Spengelidae > Glandiceps > Glandiceps talaboti. Next base: position 605,857 of record NC_135570.1, on the reverse strand, counting down.
TGTTTCTAACCCTAACAACTCTCTATGGTGAGTCGTAGCAGGTACTATACAGATACTGTATAGTATTACGAACTACACTACGCCAAAAAAACACCATCATGGCAACCAACCATTACAGTGTAACTGAGATTACTAGTATATGTCTTTTATACCAATTACAGAAACAGAGGGTGTATTACTACCCATATATCTGTATACTCTACAAAATAGTTGTGATATACTTTCTTCTATTGTATCCATTCATGTGATATTGATGTCAATAAATTTTCTTTTACTTTTCAGACCCATGGAGTAAGTTTTGGAAAAGGAATAGAAAGTCATTAAAGGATAATTACATGTATAGTGGATCTGGAAGTTTATTTCTTAACACAACAAGACTGCAAAATATCAACAAATACCATAGATAAGATAAGATAAGATAACACTTTATTTTAGCCGTTTAGAAAATTTTACATTTCTAATTTGGTATTTAAACAAAATAAAGTTAATAATGATCTATGAAATATAAATATTAAAATATACAGTAGTTCTAGTGTGTGTCTATTGACTACATGTATCATCCAGGTATATGTAGAGAGCGGTTATAATGTCCTTATGTTTTGATTGTAGTATATATTAATGTATAAATAAAAGCCACACTAATTAACTAATTTGAATTTATCAGTATGATTCTGTGACAAATGCTAGTGAAAATGGCCACTCTTTAATTTCAAATGTACACACTTGGGGCAAATAGGAAACAACAATTTAAAAAAAATAGTGTCAATGACATTGTGTATAACTGATATTGAAATTCAAGTTATTATCAGAACAGGATGTTCAATTGAATATGTATATCTGCCAGGTAGTTTTGAAGTTGCACATTTTTTTTTATAAGATCTCAGAAATAGTATATAAACAATTTTGTAATCTTTTCATCAACAGTTTTCTTCATCTAGATTGCTCCCTAACATTCTGACAAAATTTTAATGTAATTACGCATTTAGTTATGTAGTTTTAGCCTCTTGACAAGAAATACCATTTTAGGCTTTTAAGGTGATATTGGCTTGAATGATTCTTCACCTGGACACACCTACAAAATTTTCCGTCAAGTTTAAGATTAATTTGCCCAGTACTCCTCAAATTTAACTTTTTTGACAAAATATCACATTTTTAAAATTTTAAGTGCTTCAGTATTATCAGATCATCATGAGTACATTTGTATAGGTATGAACATTCCCAAACTAGAAAAACATAAATAAAATCCTCGCCAACAACCAACATACATTTCACCAGTCAGGCTATGGCACTATAGTTTTGTATTGTACCTTACATGACTCGAGGTGTGTGTACACCTTGACTTGAGTGATGTAATATCATCCTGGATGACCTTGCATTGGCTGGTTTCATGGTAAATCACTCTTTTTGATATGTGTGGCCCTATTTTTTGGTGTTTCATAACTTTTTCATGCCAACTATGGGTCGGTAAGTCAATTTTTAAAAAAGATAAAGAATAAAAAATTGTCTTTTTCATGTTTCTCACGCTCCCTTTTTCCTCCTCTCTATCTTACTTTTATGGGATTCCTGGTAACAAGCCCATTCCCAATTTCAGCCCCCTGCTTTCATACTGTCCACCATGAAGGAAATGCTCTTTGTGAACAAATGTTGCCACCACCCCCATGTACATGTCAATGGCATCAACAGTCAAGATTCTTGTTTATTCTTGCTGTTCCGCAAAATATTAAGGACGGGTGAAAACAAAAGTATTTTCTTTTATTTTGATGTGGGAACTGAAAATTTGGGTTGGTTGGGTATTGAGAACCAGAACAAACAAGTGGATCACCTAAACATGATTTCTCCAGTCTGTACACACTCAGTACAATACCCTGTACAATCCAAACCAAATATCAAAACATTCTGGCAACTAGTTTTATAAGTCATATACACAGGTACTTGCACTCAAAACATTTTGCCATGCTTGTATCACTTTTGGATTCTCAAATATCCAGTATACATGTACTAATATTTTGGTGTAATTTGGAATATTGACATCAGTTGTCTTGGTAACAGATTATTGCTACAAAACAACTTCATATGCAAAATGAATGCTGTTTTCACATTTCTCTAAATGTATGTACATTTGGCTTTTTACAGACTGATTTTCAGCTTTACCAGTCATATTTCAGTATTCAAAAATGTTTCAGGGAAGTTTCAAGAAAGTGCAAAACAAATTATAATGGCCTTGAATTTCCACTATGACCTTCAGCTTGAATCAATAGGGTCATGTGATCATCGAGTTCCCTGTCCCCTAAAACATATGTACACTTACTTTAATTACGACTAAAATATTTGTGGGCACATGTCTCCAGTGAGTTTGCATAAGAGAATCAAGAGTGGCAACAACAGTTTTCTGAGAGCCCAGATGTGAGTTTTATTTATTTATTTTATCAGATGGCCACTACTTTGTCATGAAATTAATTGATCTGCATCTGTCCCATATAATGTGTTACCTTTGTGCAAAGACTGAGAAATGACAGTGCATGCATAGAAAGACAGATGGAGGGAACCAATTGTGATTTAACTCTCTTGAGTGTCGCCCATTGGAGGTTAATAATGATCACAAACCCACAAAACAGAAATACAAGCAATACAATATTCATTTTCGAAAATTTATTTCTTAACAAAATAAGTTGCAATACACTGATATTAATTTTAAAGTTTTAAAAAAATTATTGAAAAAACCTTATCTTAAGCATCACTTGGTGTTATTTAAAATAAGCAATACTTGCATTGTATTGACATTACATGACTGATATTGGCTAACTTAACAACAATAACATTATTACAAAAATATACATGGCCACAATGTCTCCTGAAATGTATCTTGCCATTATATACAGTATGTACATGTGTATGGTATATCATTTGGCAATTTGAGCATTTATTGCACTGAAATTAGCAGAAACATAGACATCTTACTACAAAAAGCAAGATTTCAGCGGACAAAGAGAGACACTGACTAAAAAAACAAAAGTGTTGTTCTTGCATTTGCTAGATTACATGAGTCAATGATTCCAGTGGTGTTTTTGTCATGTGGATCATAATCCTGGAACTAAGCTAGTGTAGAGACATTGGAAGTCTGTACAAATGACTGCTGGAGCCCCCCCCCCCCCCCCCCTCACCCTTCTCTAGCTCTCTCAATCCTTCCCATCAGAAACATGAGCCTACTGTGAGCATAGACTTACATCAATGTCCTATTATTTATGACCTATATCTGCAATAATAAATTATAATTTACTGCTACCCTAGTTAATAGCTTTAGTCTGACTCGCTGCACTCACACTTTTACAAATCAACCATCCTGCACAACCAGTAACTCTGGTACATCTTGATTCCTGAAACAGGCAAGAAAATATGACATCTATCAATTCAATGAAACCAATCCTTAACAAAAAACAAATTCTGCTTTCTTTGCACATACAGTGTTTGTCTGTAATTTTGACTGGTTAATGGAAAAAAATACAAGTCTTTGTTGAGGACACACTCCTCCAGAACTACTTTACTTCTATGTGACTGAATGTGACATGATTTTAAAATAACTTTGTAGTAATAAATAAATATTACAATGTGTCTTTGGTTGAGAAATTACATAGAGTGTAAGCACTTGTTTCTCTGTCTGTCTCCCCTCCCTCCCTTTAATATATCTCCTCTTGCCCCTCCACTCTCTTGCCTCCCCCTCTTTCTCGCTTGTTGATGACTTAGTGATATCTGTCAATGTACTAGTATACATAAATATTTTGAAACCTAGTAGTTGAACTTGTTATGGAAACTGAACATGCCCTTGTTTAAGCTGAAAAACAATGCATAATGGGGTGGTCCAACATATGTGACATATAATAAAAATGTACATGAACTTCCTTTCTCATTATCAGGTTATTCACGGTAGTTGTTCCTTATCATATATTTCAGCATGGAACGTTATCAGATGATTATTGATTAAATATGTACATAGAGTTTTGTTTAGAACATGCCATTGAGTGATTCTACAAAAATAAGGATAATGATATTTGAAATGCAAAACTTTTATCAAAGTAAGTATAAAATAAGGGTACACCAATACAATAGCCACATTAGTATCAGAAATCTTGTATAATGTAATAATTTGTATGTTTATCATATGATGTGGATTTCATGGTATTCTTCTGTCATTCTAATACTTCAGTCAAGTGTTGAAAAATGTGAAAAAGTGCAAATGTGTGCTATGAAACTGCTTGGTGATGAGTTAGATTCCAAAGCATACAAGAATTACAGTCGAACAGTTCAGAGGTATTATCTATGTGTTAAAATCTTTTTGATTAATTTATCAAAATCATTCTATGCTATGAATGAAAATAATTCATTCATGTGAGCAGATACAAAAACAGGAAGTTCAGTTTGAGTTGTAGCATTGTTCTTATCATTGGGTTTTCACCACCTAATGTAGTAGCACCAAAAAGAAGAAATCATGTTTATGTTGTTTGCGGTTACAAAATGGAATCATTACAATGTAACTTTATGATCGTAGACGTACACATAATAATACTGACAAGTGGTTATCACGTATGTGGAACTTTAATGGTAACATGTAGAGCAACAATCAACCATAAACAGTGCTCCACTGTCTGTGAATCAACATACATTGACAAAATACAATACTTTTCAAGTTGTAGGTATGTTCAGATAATTACATGAAGGACCAGCTGGCTCCTTTCATATAGGTTAATCCTAATAGTAACTATTAGTTACGGCCAAAACACTGGGAGGAACTGAACAATTACAAGTATAGTATTAGTACATTTGTATATCAATCACTACATGTAATATTTGCTTGTAAACAAAAACAAAGATGGGAGTATTGCAACCCGAATTGTAAGTACAACTACTTTCCGTGATGAGACCTCGATCATGACGAAAGGCTTAGACCACGAATGTTTTTGCCAAGAAACAACTGATCTTATGAAAGCTAATGTAAGAAATCAACTCGCCTGATATATTTACCTTTCCATGAAGTTCGCTCGTCGATGTGAGTAGAGAAACCACCAACAAGCGGACTGTCATCAACAGATTCGAACTTGCTGCTGTTAAAAAATAATGGTCCATGACAACAGTAATTCATGGCGCAAATTGGATACTCTGGCAAAAATAAAAAGCGAGCATGCAAATCCATGCAATTCAAGTGAAAAGTAATCACAATGGCATGATTTCAACCTGCCAATGACGGTTTCATGTGATTTGCCGAACTCGCATTCGTACCCATTCGGAAGACTTCGAATCTGATGATGAACGTGTGAAGCCATCATCATATTGAGATTGAGCTTAGGGGTCAACTTTTGAAAGTGAATATGATGGTAGCTTCACACTCGTGATAACATCAGGGAATCCGGGATGTATAAACAAATACATTCCTGATAACATACATAAACAGACTGATTTTGCATATCATGTGCACCACACTGAGTCAAAATCATTTTTGAAACAGTTTTTTTCTTTCATTATTTTTTCTTTAGTTCTAAAACTACCTAGCTACTACATATATATGTTGATCTAGTTATATATAAAAGTAAACAGAGTAATACAAATCGGTGGTAAATTTGGCTTATATCGTAAGAGGGCTGCTGTACACTTGACATGAGGAATTGTGGGAAATAACCAAACATGGGAATTATACATCTTGAACCCTTGCCTGGTCTAAGCCTAAACAATATTAGCTCCATAAAACAGATCAAAGTTGGCTTGTATACTTTTTTATGCTTGTCAATTGTGAGCCTTGTACACATTTTGTTTTTTTACATAATTTGTACTACCCTACCATACCACACTCTGCTAGTGTATAATAAAGATTGATTGAATACAGATGTACCAATTTGAAATGTTTGGTTGAGATCACATGCACAGGCACTCGATCGAATCAATCTGTTTGTTTTGTTTTTTTAATGTATAGTAAATAATTATTTTACTATACATTTAAAAAAACAACCAACATATACAGTGCAGTCTTTACAGATTGATTCAAGTGCCTGTGGTCGAGATCACATGTTCCCATGTTACTGTTGATAAACTGTCAGATCTGGACAGGAGGAACTACGATTTGGAAAAGGTTTCAGCTGTGTTTGACCAATCACGGACGGACGTGTGGTTACAAAAACTGGGTCATTTACTCCTCGAGTACGAAGCAAACCCCCACCATACACCACTCGCAATCATCACTAAGTTATACACATGTTGCAGTACTCGTACTAGCGACACAGTATCTCTTTATCTCCGATGTTATACTAGAGCTGAATTTCTACTTCCATCATGATAACATTGTGCTTGGCTGCAATATTCTTGGAACTTGTGAACGATTGGTGGTGTTACTACAATGTGGCGTCGCGTCAGCTTTCGATGCTTATCACATTTCCACCTTCCTCAAAACTATTGTGAATAATTATAATACTTTTAATAACACCAACTTAAATCGTGAAAATTCTCACTTCTGTCAAACACCGTTTGTGTAGGTTTGCTGAAGTCTATTAAATAATGTACCAATTAATAAAATGTACTTAGGCAAGAGTCACAACAGCCAATTTAAGTTTCTTCCTTGTCTGTGTGGTTTCGGTTCCTGTGAAAGGCTTGAAAGTCGAACGATAAACAAATTCGCTGTCTTGTACTTACCTGGCAACCCAGACATTGATTAAAGGCCCATAGTATTCGAATTCTCTCTCTAATTCATATTTACCGACCCGCGGCCCGAGATCACCAACAAATATCCGATATCCACCGTAAGTTCTGTCGAATTCAGACATGTTTGCTTTACCTGCAACAAAATGGCGGACGAATGACGCTTCGGAACTGCGTCGTCGTGGTTGCTATCCCACAGTGCATTGCAATTGTGCAAGGATGTCGTTCATATTCGTGAGGCCCATTCAACATGTTACATGTAACCAGATGATAGAATCCTATGCTGGGCACATTGATAAGCTAGGAACAATACATGTCGGCTTGTTTTCTATGATCTCTCTGTTGTGTTGTCCAAATGGACAAATTCTACCAAAAATCTAACTAAATCTCTTGCTGGGGAATGGGTGATCAGCACATCACACACTGACATATGGTTGTAATTGGTTACTTCAATCAGGCCCCCAAAATCAGATTCATTCTACCATACCATGTATACAGTTACGAAAAAGTATGTTCGACCACAGGCGAGTCAATAATATTCAAGTACAATATTACGGTACCCCCCAAAATGTGTTCCAGTGTAGCTTTACCTATCGACCAGGCCCCAAAAATCAGATTCATTCTACCATACCATGTATACAGCTACAAAAAATTGCATCCAACCACAGGCGAGTCAATAATATTCAAGTACAATATTACCCCCCAAAATGTGTTCCAGTGTAGCTTTACCTATCAAATTGGGTGATGGACAAGAAAGGACGCCACCAGTATTACACCTGTGTGATTATACATGTACTATCTCTACACAGTATAGAAAAATTAGAGGCCATTGAGTTGTTGGAGAATCTTGTTTTGTATATTCATCAAGAACAAACAAAATACTAGTATAGCATTTGTATATACACCAATGACATCACACACACGATAACATTTGTATATACAATTGTACACCAAGAACAAAATACACGAGACCAAGGTTTTATATGTATATATATATTAAACACTGCAGTGTAGGTCTTATCTTCTATACACAGCCGGTATATATGTATGCAAGTTTTACCATATTCCCCCTTTTGTTTCCAGGGTTACCAAATGATAATGTTGGGTATACATGTACATAAACCTACCAATGCTATCACAGGGAGCTCAGGCTGTTAGTTTTGTTTGTTTGTTGTCGTTTACTCATGTATGTATCTACTCATTTGTCGGTTTATTTTGTTTGTTTGTTAACTTGTTTTTGTTTGTGTTTACTTGTTTATTTATTTGTTTGTATTTGTAAATAAAACTAACTGAGCCTGAGCTCCCTGTGATGCTATATGGAGATGTTACATACATTTCAATAGATATATCAACACAAGTGCAATGACAACATACAAGGTATACATATTTATTGATTTATTGACTAGATAAAATAGTTGTCTATCATAAAGAATGCATACTACTTTGTTGATATAGGGGTCATATCAAAAGTAGCGTCACATCGTTTATTGAACACATAACAAAATATAAACATAAACATAAACAAAATTCTGGCAGCTTTATTGATGCAAGGGAAAACCTCTAAAAATATAACATAGGTAGGTTGGTTTGTAACAGGCTTGTTTGTTTGTTCGTAATATAAGATAGGTTTGTTGGTTTGTTAAGAGTGATTCAAAAATGTAGAAAGTGTGAACTAACAATTTATCCACAATTGTAGTTTTCATGAATTCACTATAATAAGACAGAATTATTACTTAAATAACAGAATAGATCTAAGGCAACATTAGTAACAGTGTCAACACCTATTCTTTATCAATTTAAATAGCACCCCTAACCTCTGCATGCCATGCTTGTTTATTTTCTGGCATGACAACAGTCCTTTTCTTTTGCTTTTGTGAATATTTGAACACCTGAAATATACGACTTACAAATATCTCTACATTCTGTCAAGGTTTATTTATGCATTTCATCAAGTGCAAATCTGTACAGTAATGGTAGAATCTAAAGACATTTTTACAGTCAAACCAACATTGACACTTGTTTAAGACCAATATTAGCTAGAGTTCATTTCATTTCTATCAAACAAGACAGCTTGGATTCAAGGCAACACCAGCCAAATGTAGAACCTGATATTTCATATAAATGACTATTGACAGTAAATATAGCATTGTTGCTTTGTCAGAAAAAATGAACCATCACCATACTTCTACAAATGTCAGTTTGGGGATTGTCAATTTAGAAGGTTAAGACATACCAAACTTCAGACGTGAACTTTTATGTTATTTTACACATTACAGCTGGAGTTTTTCAAATTCCAGTCTTGAAGTTTTCCTCTCTTTTTTTTTGGCTTTTTTTTTAAAGTTGCGTTGTCATAATATCCATGGAAGCTGTCATGAAGTTGATCAATGTGGCTGACATTTGTCCTTGAACTTGAAGTTACCATTCATGATCTGCAAAGTTCATTGATTGGCTTTCAACCATAGGAAGGTAGTTAGACTTCACAATAGTCTATGAAGTGTCTTTTTTTGGAGAGCTGTCTGTTTAATCTATCCTGACAGATCATTGGAATCAAACTTGACTTGATCATAGGTTTCTGCTCCAACTAGTCGGCCACCAAACCATCTCCCATTTAGTGACTCTATAGCTTTTTCTGCCTCTGCAAAAAGATGAAATATGTTCAGAGAATAATCAAAGAAAACTGACAATGTCTGCCAGTTTGACAGACATTTACACGTCAGTTTATGTCAAGAAGTGATCAACGGCTACAGTAGATAGCCCAAGGTTTATAGAAGGACAGAAATCATATTTGTTTCAAAATTTACCATTCCAAAGTGACTCTATTCTCTGTCTTATCTGATTCTTGGAACCTAGTACGAAATATCAAGTCATTGATCTGTTTATGTAACTACCTCACTAGCCTCGTATTACATAAACAGAAATAACAAGTGGATCTTTATGGCTGCTTAGAACCATGAACAATATAATTTCTATTGAAATATTTTCACTGCAATATAGTCTACATTTGTATGACCTGACAACACTGTATTGTACAACTTGACAACTGCGTATTTCACTTGACTCGGGTGTTTTTTGTTTAATTTATTGCTGATCAATGTGATTGTTAACTCAAACATTATCTGGCACAAATGAAAATATCCTTTTCAGGACCTTCAAATACAGAAATCTGAATGGTCACAGATAGCTCTTAATCAGTATCACTTTGAGATCGAGTATACCACACTCAAGTGTCACATGGTTATATCATTGTATTGACTACTCTACTTACCACTTGCTAGTGAAAACTCTACAAAAAGTTTGACAATGACATCAGCATCTTCTTCTTCTCCTTGTTTCTCTTGATAAATAACAACTCTGCTGACAGCACCATACCTTCCACATTCCTCTGTTACTTCACCTTCAAGTTCATCATCTAAATCATCTACTGTCACCATGTTCCGTAAAACCATAACTCGTGACTGAAATCAAAACAAATGTATATTATTGCTACCTGACTTGTATGTTGTATTGACACTGAGACTTGCCTACACAACCCAATACTTATTTAAATACAATTTTTGTTATAGTCACACTGTATTCTAGATTCTGTTATTGTAAATTTTGACTTATTTTAATATCATGGGATTCACGTACTTCAAGGTACTGAAAATTTAGAAGATTTCATCCTGAGAATTTCAGTCATTTTCCAGAGTTTTTCGTGACTAACTAAATTCATTTTCATGAGTATTCTGTAGCACAACTAACTCATCATTAGAATGTCATTTGTCTTCCTGAAATAAAGTTTATGACAGGGAATTTTCTACATTTCTTTACTTAACGATATCATTATTCAACAAGTTCTTACAAGGTATTATGCTTTTCCTAGACTTTCCACAATTGGTTTGAAATTTTCCCACTTAAAAGGATTTTGAGGAGTGTAGGACCTCTCTTCATGTTCTACATTTAAAAACACATATTATAGTTAAATTGAAACCCATTGTATGTTAGTACCAAACATAAGTGAAAGTTACACACTTACCTCTGTTTTCCGAAGTAATTTTTGCATGACCATGTGTCTGGCACTGCTACCAGATATTGACACGTTTTCTTGTTCACTGAGAGTTTGAGGCAGCTCAATTTCCTTCTTTTCCTCCTCTTCTTTCATTTTCTTCTCTTGACTTGCCATTACTGTATTGGCTAGTGCAATTGCTGACATCACATTCTTGGCAGGTGTTACACCTGAAGACAATTCACACACACACAGACAGACAAAGAAAGTAGAATTACAACACTTGTCTTTCATACTTGTTCATACAACTGTGCCCATGGTACTGGAATGCCTTGTTTAATGTCCAACACTAAGGGTTGCTGTATACATGACACAGGATACACTAAAAGCTCACTATGACTTTACTGAGTTGACATGTTAGAAGCCTACTAGAACACAAGTATATTGATCTGAGACTGAGTATGGGCCATTAACATGCTAAAATCTCACCATAATTCTAGTAAGTTCAACTGAGTGTGACGATACAAAACTGTACAGCAACAAAATTTGGAATGAAACTTGTAATATATCTTACCTGTGATAATACCAGGTGCAGTGGCTGCTAGAACAGCTTGGGGTAACAAAGCTGATGCCGCAAGATTTGGAGCTACACCTGTATTTCCTGTTAAAAGACTTGGTGCACCAAGACCTTGTACATTCATAGTCTGTCCTCCAAGTCCTGGTGCTCCTAGTGTACCAGCTACAGCATCTAATGCCTGGAATCAAATAGTACATAATGTTATCAGTAATGACTGGTTATCAGAAAGACACACGATATATACTTTGGTGTTTTCAGTAACATTTCAGAGTAAGAAGTTAACTGTAATTATGTTCTCTGTGCTTTTTTACTGCGCAGCCATTACAACTGATGTAACTTATGAGTTAATTTTTACACTCCACCTTCTTCTATAACTGCATTGCATTTACAATCAAACTATGAATAATGTTGTCCACAGTAGTTTATAGTAAAGAACAATTATGGCAACTTTCCAAATAGTTCCAGTGAATAAAACGCTGTATAGTCCTATTTTGAAATGTTTTGCCACTGACAACACACCCACTCTAGGTAGGTCTCAACCACTTCAGTTTTGTGATTATAATCCATCACGTTCATGATAGTACATGCCGCGGCATGCAATCCAGCGTAAGTAATTTCAGAAGACAAAGTTGACTCTGACTATCATTGCAATATTGCTAAAGATTATTTTGTTTTTAAACTCTGAATGCAAACAATATATTTCTACACACTATATAGTACTATTTTTGAAGACAAGAACTTTTAAGTACTTTCACTAGATCGTGTACCACATCCCCTGAACACGCTATCACGAACATTATTGACAACAACTGCAAAGCGAATGTGGCTGTGACCTATCTACAGTTGGTGCACCACCAGCAGTAAAACATTTCAAAACAGTGCTACTGTATGACTACTACATATGATTATCTCACCTGTATTTTGGCTGTGGCTGCTGCAGCAGCTACTGCAGCTGCTGGTGGAAGTCCACTTGGACCGGCAGGTATCTGTGCACTTTGTTGATTAGGTGGTGTTATTGCCTAGAAATGAATACAACACAACTCTATTTATTACACTGGTTGTACAACTAGTGTTTTACTTGAACTCCCAAGATTTATACCTGTATCAACATTTTGTTAGGTTACAAGGAATATTTTGGAGAACATACAAACACATTGCCATATTTTTCAGATCTTGCTAACTAACACATTGCCATTTGACTTATCACAACTAAATATGTATTACTTAAGCAACTTGAAATTTTTCACAGCTGAGCATTCCATAAAATAATGTTACTTGAGTGGCATTACTATGGAATATTCCACATACTCCAGGAATTTCCAGATATGGTTTGAATTGCAAGAATTTTTCTGAACATATGAACATTGTACATTCTTTATCTGTTATACTCAGATTTCATATACAGGGGATAAAAGAAACTATTGATAAAATCTATTTTCACTATAACATTAATTTTGTTGAAACAGAAAAGATATTTGGCCACTTAAATGACAGAATCCAGAATGGCCTAGGAATGTGTGTTTACTTACCCTGCCAACCCTTAGATACTGCCCTCCCAAGTCAAATAAATTCATAGAAGCTATCGCATCTTGTGCTGATTGATTTGTTTCATATTCTATAAAGCCATAACCTCTGTGGAGAAAGAAAAGAAAAGACACAATATTAATAGTCTGGATACCAACTGTGTGAGTGGACATTTAATGGTAACGATACAGTACAGGAACTAGACTATGTGAGTGGACGTTTAATTGTAACGATACAGTATAGGAACTAGACTACAATATTAATATAATGGTAAATAGTTCCCAAATTTAATAGGACAGTAAAATGTGCTTACTTTGGATTGGTAAATTAGAAACAAGTGTGATATTTCAACCAGTCTAACATGACTTAATGCGATCAAAGTCTGTTTGAGACTGATTGAAATGTCACATTCATTTTTAATTTACAGTTCCAAAATAACTATACTTTACTGTCCTTCTAACTTTACAGAACCTCAGAACTTGTAGACTGTACGATACGTTGTTCAGGCTTATCAGGCTTCTTAACTACAAGTACTGGCTGATAGCGTGGCACGAATGTCTGTATCTGACAGACTACGGAACTTGATGTTGTATTAGAGACAGGCACTCTATAAATTACCTGAATGTTATTTCTCAAGGAAGTCAAAAAAGACATCACAACAAAATACCAACTTACTTGTGTTTTGTAGGGACAGTGTCTGGCACCAGCGTACATATTTTGATCTTTCCAAAAGCTTCAAACACACTGAAATAGAGAGAAAATAATGAAATAGTAAATATCAAAGTATACCTAGAAAGAATATTACAACATATAACAATCAGTGGTAGTAATAAATGTATAAAGTATGCAACAAAAATCATGTCAACCAAGATATCAAATAAATAAATTGATATTTTTATGGTGCGTCTACGTGGTCAAATTCTATTTCCAGTACTGAGAATGACAATAAAGATAGTATTTTCTTACCTCTTTATATCTTCTTCCGATAAATCTTGGTGAACTGAGGATACAAATATCCGATTGTATTGTTTGGCTTCTTCCATGATTTGATCTATGATGGGTTGTGCTTGTGGCATATTACTGGGACGTCCAACCTATAGACAAAATACACATTAGTTAAGACAACATAGAATAACATCATAGAATAACATTGTTTTTCTATTTCCAATATACATACATGTTTAGCAATCCATCTTACAAGACAGTTGGTTGCATGCAATGAAGGCATAAACTGGGCAATGACCAAGACCCTTAAGAGGGACAGTGTTATCAGGTAAGCTTGCAACACAACTTTCAAACTGTATCTGATGATTGCCTATCTAATGGTAATACCCTTGAGATTATATATGAAGCACAATTGAGAGACTCACCTTGATATTTCTGCCTCCAATCATAACACCATTCATTTGTTCTAAGGCTAACTGAGCTGCTTCTGGTAACTCATACTCTACAAAGGCAAACCCTTTGTGTTTCATCGTGACTGGATCCCAGGATAAATTGATGTTCTTGATTGGTCCAAATGGTAGAAAGGCCTGTTTGATAGTGTCTTCCCTTAGTTCAAAGTTAATTGATCCAACATACACTCTACACATTAGTGCTAGGGCTCTCTGTCTCTGAGCTGCCATTTGTAAATTTGTCATTTGCTACAAAAAAGAAATACAATACAATGAAAATACTTGGTACCTGTGATAGCATTTTACCTTATACTAGCGGGTCAACATCAGTGTGCCCTCAAAGCCAATTTGACATGCCACTGACACACACAATTTCTAGTGGCGCACCAAAATTTGGTGTTCTCCTATCTCTTATGTGGTGACTCACAAGAAATGCCAGTTTTTATCATTTTGACTCACAAAACCAAATTTGGCTATTATTAGAGGGCACACTGAATGAACCATAGACATTGGAGACATCTATGTGGAAACCTACACCAGAGGCACCCACTATTGTTGTATCAGTTGTAGTGTTGTTTTTACCCCTAATGTTGTCTTTGCATGAAGTCTTTCCTTGCCTCACATTACTCAGGCAAACACATCGATGTATTTTTGACGGTTGTAAATTCATGACAAACACACATGTATTTTGACGAGTTGTAAATTCATGACCAAAGTACCTGTTGTTGGTGTGCCAATGTTTGCTTGACCAATACACTCTTTATACTCTGTTCCATAGCATACTTCTTGGCTTTGGTTAGTGCTTCAGACTGGGACTCTGTTAGTTTGGGTAAACCTTGTGGACCATCTTTGCGGGCTCCAGGTCCAGCCAAAACTGGTCCTTTCTGCTCAACAATGGGCATAGGTGATGGACTCCTCCTCTGGTAGTCTGGATCTGAAAAGATCATGGAAAGTTAGTATCTGACTTTCACAGTTCCAGATCTCATCCACAATGTATAAACACAATTATTTTTTATATATATAAACACTGTTCTCAGTTTGGCTGTCACATTTGAGAACATCTGAGACTGAAACCTGAATTATTAATCTATTAACAATTTATTTTTAAAAATGAAAACAAAAACACATTGTGGATGAACCTAGAGATGAAATGTTTCATACAAATATTACTAACTCATGCTTGGACTACCTTGCAATATGCAAATCCTTAACACCAAAAACGCTTACCATAGGAGTCTATATTGCCAATGAAAGAGTTGTCAAAAAAAAGCACTGAGTACTAAGTATATATAAACACAACATTGCAAACATAAAGACTAGTGGTTTTAATTTGGCACAGCATGATACATATGTAACCAATTTCTTTACCAATAACATCATGGCATTTGTTGAGGCTTTGATGGCCTAAGGCCAGCGAAGGCTACAGTACACGCAAGCTAGAATTGGAGAGTCGTCTGTGTAGCTACGCCTGCTTTGGGCATTTTCCTGACCAACTCTGCTTCTTAACTAGATCAATGCATAAAAACACACAGAAAAGAGATTGGAAATAAAACATGAAACGTTAGTTCTTGAAGGGAGTGGTATACTTGTTTGTTGTCTGGTGCTTAAAAAGTCTGTACAGTGTATTATTTTAAAGGAGACTCCACTACATGTAGATGTGCCAATCACCAGGTGAATGTGTCGTCTCTCTCGTGTTAACACACTGACATGTGCATAATAAATATCTACACTCTCAGTCTCGCATACTTGATGAATACTGGGTTAGAGTGCTACAGGTGTTATAGTCTCATACAATCATGATTACACACACGATTTCACAACAACGTACACACTCACAATACTGTTCAAGGAAATGCCCCTCACAAATGCCTTAAGTATGAACTTTGAAACATGTACATTTGGTTAGAATCATTCCGATTACATAGGAGTATTTCTTTAAGCAATTTAAAATATTATCTTTCATGTGATAATTTCAGACAAAGGTTTGTCAGTTCTGAGTCCCAATGTATATAGATGTCACTGTATACATTACTTATTACTACAATAGTGATTTATTGGACACTAAATTTAGACACATAATACTCCCCCTTCACCCTTTTATGCTTTGGTGATTGGGTGGCCTGTGAAACATTATGTTTTGGTGATTGGGTGGCCTGTGAAACATTATGCTTTGGTGATCAGGTGACCTGTGAAACATGTAGAACATTAGATGTCTTTTCAAAAATTTGTGAGACTACACATCCCAGCAGAATCAGATAGGAATGGTTATGTTCATGTTGTATGTTACTACCCTGTCTGGTTATTACCCATATATGGTATTTATGCAAATATTGTCAGCTTTAAACCATGTGACCATGTTAGCTAGTGAATTCTAATGTTGCTGGAACCTCTGCCATCAAACCCAAATAACATTAGTTATGTTTCTATCACACCATTCAAACTAGAAGGACCAAGTCAAGTCAGCAAACTTTGAAAACAAATGATTAGTATGGCTGTTTATGTTTTGTAACTGAAAACTTTTTGTTTCAAATCTGACTATACACGTCACAGGACATAAGGGCTGCTATGACAACGGGCTAGCTGTGGAGATGTCATTTAGCTATGTGAAGTTGACAACATATGATATGCAGGGTTCTACAGGTAATGTGACCTTCTGCTTGCTCTTTTGATAATTTACAAAAAATATATTGATGGTACTTTGCCGATAAATTCATTGATTTATTTTACTGCTGCCTTTTCATTGTGTTCATAAAGACTGACAAAATTTATACTTCAGCTTTGACCGGTTTACAATGAGCAAATATATACAAACACAACTACCTACATTTGTATATTTGTATTTCAAGTGAAAGTATTCAACTACTCAGATCTGTTTTGTGATGTCAGTTTAGTCACCATAAACAGAGAAACCCTTTACTTTAGATAAACAATAAATACCTAGCTTGAAGCAAACACACTTACAGAGATGAAATTATACATGGTTTCTTGCTTTAAGATCTAAACAAAAACCATGTCATAACAATGGAATATTTAAAAAAAAACCACA
Organism: Glandiceps talaboti; assembly: GCF_964340395.1. Taxonomy (NCBI): domain Eukaryota; kingdom Metazoa; phylum Hemichordata; class Enteropneusta; family Spengelidae; genus Glandiceps; species Glandiceps talaboti. The sequence continues at coordinate 588,653 of NC_135570.1, read as the reverse complement.
CATTTATAAACATTTAGTGTGTGAAATTTCAAACTGACTCAGCTCCTTGTCATAAGAGAACATTTTGAACCATCAACACTTCATATTCTACAGAAGATGCAGTTCAAAATAATAAGTGGACTTGGTCAGATCAGATGCATTCACGACATTAAATTGCAAAAGTTTAGATTATAGAGGCGTGTTAAAAGTAATCTGGATAATTTCAGCTTTAAGTGCTTTTAACAAGACAAGTCTTTATTGTTAATCTACATATGTTGTCACTTCACTATCACTTTTCCTCAGACATTCACCATCTCCACAAAAAAAGCGGACAGTAAGTCAGTGAAACAATTGTTGGCACCGTGTCAGTAATTTTGTCAAAGTTCCCAAATTAATATATTCTGATCAGCATTGTTTATAAATATATTTTTAGTGCTGCAGACATTTTGTAAATGAACAAAATAGGTTGTAAATGTGTAATGAAGGAGTTCCTCAATAGTTGTGAGGGAACAGCCCCGGCACAAAACATGGCGTACCATAGCTATAGAAGATATGTCAGGTTACAGCTCGCATCAAATCTAGAACTTAAGAAAAAATGCACAGAAAGACAAAAAAGAAAAAGAAAAGAAAAACATAATTAACAAATGCAAGTGACACATGGATCATTTTTACTGATGATGGTAAGCCAAACACAACCAGAGTTACACGAAACATCTATACTTGTTAGACCTAACACCCCTTCATTTCTACTTATACAAGAATGGAATAAGCCTTTTATATATATAACAAGTGGATTAGTGTGGACTGTGACAAATTGACCAGGGATGACAAGGGTATTTTCAGATGTGAAACATTTATCCATCTTGTTGATAGGGATGTATTTGACAGTGTGTGTGTGTGGATATGTATGTATCTCCATGTGTGTTTGTCTGCGGATGTAAGTTTGGAATTCATATTTTGAGTGTAAGACATTGTTTTTACTGTAGAATCTTCAAGCGCCACATCACCAGTTCTTCTTGGCTTGGTCCTTGTCTTCATACCTCCATGTGAAAAGAATGTGTGTTGTTCCTACTTTGGTTGCCATGACAGGCAAGCATGTCTGCATCATGTAGGTAGTAGTAGTACTAGTACAGTGTTTTTGCTAAGGTCAGTAAGTAGGTAAAATGTACAAGAATTTCTCAGTCATATATTACTGAGATACCCCACCAAATTTCAGGCACAAGATGTACGCAAGTTTTACCCCATCTGTTACCAGGGGTTCCCCAACCTTAGCAAGAACACTGCAGGAGTAGTAGTCAAGTTTAGGCATTTGGAGCAAGGTTAATGTTAGCCACTGGTCGACAAGTATTTAAGTGCTTTCATGTCAGACAACAACAATCACCACAATCACAATTTTTCCCTCCCAGAGATCAAATTACCTTTCATGCCATCTTCAAGCTTTATCACTTTTGCTGCTGGCTCACCGATGTCTCCAGCTCCAGACGCCATCTGTAAAGCAATCAATCAAACTACTTAATACAGGTACTTATCAAGTGTGTTTGGCATTTGACATTTCAAATTTACTACTGTTATATGCTTGAATGACTTCTATGACATTGTGACATGGATTACAGAAACTAGCTAAGCCTGGAATCCACACTCTCCTGTTTTGGAAATTTAGCATGGCTAATAACTTCTGGTAAAAGTCATTAGGCCTGTAGTCAAGCATGGTGTTCGGGATATACTGAAAACGATGGTTCAAATTCATGCATTTTTGATAAATTTACATAGATATGAATATTTCATTTGACAAACATCCTAAACTGGACTTTTGACTGTAACTCTAATAAATTCTGTACCATAAACACTGTATCTTTAATCTTACATACAACAAACATTACGCAAGTCGTTTTACACTAATTCAAACAAAAGAATGTCATGTAATATCTTAAATGCTCAAAACAGAAACACCTCATAATGGCACATTTATTTACATCCACCAAGCATACCGTGTCTACCATCGGTAGTCCATAGCCATTTTCTTGTCATAACGTAGTTTTCACCCTAGTTGGGGTCATACGAATAAATCTTTTGGCTTTTGAAGACAGAAACAGAAAAACAGCAAAAAACATATTTGATTATGTCAACATAATAATAACTACTAGTTAATCATTTATATAGATTATGAGATATATTACTAATTTTATGTGACAGTGTGTAAGGACATCAATGATTTGGAAGATGGGGATGGAAATTCTTCAAAACATTTTTCACTGCAGTCTTTTCCTCATTGCAAGGAATCAAATCAGTGTTGACAGAAAAATTGATTCTGTGTACTATAGGTTTTTTTTTCAGAATTGATTAAAATACTTCCTATAGGCCCTTCACATTCTAATAAAATAACTGTAAAAAGCTTATAATTTACACACAGACACAAACAACCTATTTTACATTTAATATTTTTGTTGTTGTTTTCATTTTTATAAGATCCTTCAATACTTCAAAAGTGATATAGCAATAAGGGAAGTCTTACAATAATATTTATTTTAGAAGAGATAAGAAACAGAGACTGTAATGATGATTTCATGACCAAAATTGTTGGGAAAAAATCTGACCACAAATTCACGAACACTGAACAGTAAAATGTCTTCAACTTGAAGTTCAAGAATTTGTGGTGTAGATGCATCGACACAATCTCTGATCTATCTGAACATAACAATCATAATGATATCATAACACTTGTTTGATTGTTGCTGTTTTGGGTTTGTTTACGCTTTGCTTTTTTATTTATTGGGGGGGGGGGACCCGACCACTGCACTGCCACTTCATCAATCCAAGGAAACCCTTCAGGGCTGATCTTGCCGAAGACCGAATCGCTGCACTTCTTCTAACGTAACAATTACTAACATCTTTGTCCTATCGTCAAATTCTGTCCGGCGGAATATACATTTTGATGATATGAGGCGCAATCGACAACATAAGCTAACATTTGACATTCGGTTTTGGCTGTTTTAAGGAAGTCTCTCCGGCTAGCCACGCCGTAGAGACGCAACCACAAAAAGATCCAATATGGCGACCAATAGAAATGTGAGCTACGACATTGATTGGTGAATCACATGCATTTTCATGATGCAAAACAGTGAAAATATCATTAATTCCACAACAGTACCTTCAATCAATCCGTAAACGTCTAGATCAAAGTATATGAAATGCAATTATCATGATACATACCTGTGAAATATCGCCGTTTTGGTGATCGAGAGATATTCCCACTCCTGCTACTATGCTTGCCATATCGTCACGTGATCATCAATGTTTGAATTTCGTAGAGGGCGCTAGGTGTTGTCGGAAACTTTTTTCGTCACGTCATTTCTTCTCTCTCCACTGTCTACGTCAATGGTCATGTTCGTCTGATTTACTTTGTCATTTTCTTGTTAATTTTCATACAATTTTATCTTTATTATTGCACTCATTTCATAGGAGTATTCCATAATAAAGCGACATTCGTATTTTAAAAAACAAAATCACAGGCAAATAGAAAGTCCCCCCCCCCTATATCGTCAATAATTGTGATTTTCACTTCTACAGACCTATGCAAACAAGTAAAATACCAAACAATAGAATAAGTTATAGGTTATTGTAAATTCGGATTTAAAAGCTTGATCACATGGTGTGTGCACACTGGTATGTATATTTATTGCCCTGAAAATAAATTGTGTACTTTCTAGCATACCTCAATCATTATGTAAAACTGGTTATTCTCACACCCTTTCTAGTCACATAAAGCCATGAATGGGAAGTGAAAGCTGTTCAACTATTGTTCTGCTGAGCTCCAATGAATTCTCTTGTTTTTCCTTAGACGTGGAGAGAGTCTATAGTTTATATATTGCAAAACCCCATAAATTATCAAGTTCCTAAATTAACTACAAGTAAATACACTACACATAGAATTGGAATTATCAAATAGTTTAATGGGGAAATAACAGTAAAAAAAGTTACAGATACAACTATATAATGACACTGAGAAGGTTACAGATACAAACTACATAATGACATTGAGACAAACATCATAACATAGTCTATAAGATATAATGTGTTGTGCCATGCTAACCACTTGGGTGTTGTGTTAGGGCTGAACAACACAACATATCGTATCTTGCAATGTGTGGTGCCACGCTATCAGCTAACCACTTGGGTATTGTGTTAGGGCTGAACAACATGACATATCGTATCTTGCAGTCTATGTATCATATCTTACAGTTTTTGTATCGTATCTTGCAGTCTATGTATCGTATCTTGCAGTCTATGTATCGTATCTTACAGTCTTTGTATCGTATCTTGCAGTCTATGTATCGTACTACAGGATAAAAACAAAACTGTGAAAGCTGCATTAGGACATTCCATTACATTGGAGGGTGGAAACAAGGGTCAATTTTTTCATTAATTTTTGTAAAATCTCATATTTATTCCATATGTTTGGGTAGATGTGTTGTTGATCACAGTCTGACCCTGGTGACACAGACTGGGGGGGGGGGGGGGGGTGTTTTTTTAAACAAAGCAATACTTTTGTAATCCACTAGAGGGCGGTATATGAAATGTTTTCTGAAAACTTAGCACCATTTTGTCAGTGTTACTGAAGTTCACCATAACATAAATGATGGCACTTAAGTAATGATACAAATCTAGACAAAAACAATAAAGTAAATTAAAGATCATTTTAATGTGGACAAGTAAATTCACAATACAGTGAAACATAAACAAATAAAAAGAAAACACCTAATTTTGTATAACTTTCTAGATCACATAATGCATGCACTTTAATAAAATGGATTCATTTTAACTTTCTCAACTACTTAGTAGCTGCTGTTGTGATTATTTAAAAAATTACCAGATTTCTTTAAAACTATATCAAATCAAAATTCTAACCATGCAATTTCAGACTCTTTTCTTATAGTATATACCAATACAAGATACACACAGTATAATAAAAGGAACAAGAATATTTCAACAAAACAGGTGTATTGATTGTGAGTTAGTCTAGATGCTATCCATGACTTCAAATCTCAAGATCTCTCTCCACTCAGTCTTGCTCAATGAGAAATTATGAAGTAAAAGTTGTTCATGTAAATGAGTAAACCCACAACTGTTAGAATGATGTAAACAATGAATAGCATCCTTGTATGACAAATATACCATATTTGGACATTATGTAACCACCTCCAATAAATGCTAACTTATTATTGGGTAGAATTCTGTGATATTGAATGCTATAGATAGCCTCTATACTATCAGTGCATCTAAGACAGTATGTCACAATATGATATAGAAAAGTACTTGTTTACCATCTAGCCATATATCAATATATCCTGATATAACTTTTCTGTACAGTACCAACAAATAGTTCTTATGAAATTTACTGTAAATATGCTGAACACAACTTGACTGTGTATTTAATTTGAAGTATATTACTCTTAACACATGAGGTTAAAAATCTTAACACATGAGGTTAAAAATCTTAACACAGGAGGTTAAAAATCTTAACACATGAGGTTAAAAATCTTAACACATGAGGTTAAAAATCTTAACACATAGGAGGTTAAAAATCTTAACACACAGGAGGTTAAAATTCTTAACACATGAGGTTTGCAGTTGGTGTACATGTGTATTCTTAAAACTTGTTTCAAAAAAAAGTTTTACTTCTTCTAATTGTTAAAACAGAGGAAGACTTGAGATGAATACAAGGATATAGTATAGCCTGAGTTGTGTGTTAGACGGAATGACTGAATTCACAACAAAACACATTTACAGACAGCATCCACAGATATATTGATCAAATAGATAGTGACTTCTGACTAGTAAATACCAGAGTTAAAAACTGAAATACATGACATACGAGTCTTTAAAAAAGTACAAAAATATTTCAGCGTTTTGTTTTTTGGGGAAGAGTAGGAAAAAGATGAAACTTAAAATAGCCAGTCTGCTGGTTTCACAAGTTATACAACCTCTTTCTCTATAGTTTTTTTACTCTGTAAAGAAAACAATACATAAATTAGAATCATTATTTGTGAATTTTTACTGGAAAAATAAATAATAGACATGTCATAATCCAACTTGAATTGCATTTGCTAGAGATGTTTGTCTTTTCATCTGATTGGCTTAAAATATTGTTATACTTCAATAACCTCTATCTAATTGGCCAAAAATAATCTCTCTCTCTCTCCCTCCCTCCCTCCCGCCTGCCCGCCCACCTGCTCACCCACCCTCCCTCCCGCTCTCTCTCCCCCCCACACACCACACCACACCACACCACACCACACCACACCACACCACACCACAACACACCACACCACACCACACACACGCCACACTGATATCTGATTGTCTACATACCTTCATCAAGGTTTAAACATTCAAACCATTCATCTAATGTAATCTTCTTGTTGCCATTATCATCACATCCCTTAAAGAAGTCATCAGCACAATGTTCTAACGGCATGAGAGAATAACGGAAGTCACGGAAATCACGGCGATCCAATTTCTTGTCACCCTTACGATCTAACAAATCAAATTTCCACTGGAACAAAACACATGATGTAAAAGTTAGATTTTCAGGCTGATATTTAAAATTGGCTTCTGATGGTTCTCTGAGTTAGTCTTATTTGAAATACAACCAGTGACATGCAAGCATTTACAAGCAGAACTAGTCACAAAGATGGAAAGTAAATAAACGAATTACATGACACTTGGCACAGCATGTACGTTGGATGTACAGAGCCTACCAGTAGTGTTTTTTCCATAGTTTGATATCAACAGGTTTATGGCCTCTTTATGTATACATGAAATGGTACGGTACTTAAAATTTGTTTGTGGATATGAACTATCATGTAAGGAGGCCATAAAACTGTTCTTATCAAATGATGAAATGTAATACAAGTCGATCTCTGTACATCCAACAGGCTGTGCCAAGTGTTACTTGGTATATTTACCTGTGCCAGACTATCACATCAAAAGTGTAGACAGGTGACTGGTATATATACCTGTGCCAGACTATTACACCAAAAGTGTAGACAGGTGACTGGTATATATTGACCTGTGCCAGACTATTACACCAAAAGTATAGACAGGTGACTGGTATATATACCTGTGCCAGACTATTACACCAAAAGTGTAGACAGGTGACTGGTATATATACCTGTGCCAGACTATTACACCAAAAGTGTAGACAGGTGACTGGTATATATACCTGTGCCAGACTATTACACCAAAAGTGTAGACAGGTGACTGGTATATATACCTCTGCCAGACTATCACACCAAAAGTGTATAGACAAGTAACTGGTATATATTTACCTGTACCAGGCTATTACACCAAAATTGTAGACAGGTGACTGGTATATATTTACCTCTGCCAGGCTTCTCTTCTCTTGCATAGACAAGCTTCTAGTAGTGCTGCGAGGATTAATGCTTCCAAACTCATCATTTTCCTTGAGATGGAGGAACCATTCCAACAATCGCCGTGGAAACTGCTCATACTCATAGTCCTGGCATGGTTCTTGAGAAGCTGAAATCAACACTTACATGTCAGTCAAAAAATAGAACGTGTAAAAAGGTTAAAAAATGGTAAAAAAGTGTTTTTGTGCCTTAATTTTCATTAACCATAAGACATACTTTATTACAAGCAAGAAAAAACAATAATGCCATAAAGAGCTGCAACACAAGACAAGTAATACTAAAATGAAGTAATACTAAAAATGTTGTGGTCATATTGGTGGAGGAATTGAAATAAACATTGGGTCAAGTGAAGTTGATTTAAATCGTATAAACAGAAAGTCAATAATATACAGGAAGTCAATGTCATACAGCAGTACATTGTGATACTTACCGATACATTTTCCTTCGTAAGCTACCCTGATATATTTTCCCTTTTTGCATGCCAGTTTGTGAAGCTTACAGCGGTTGTCATACTGACGGCCATACACACTGCACACTGGAGAATCTTCATCATCACACTCTTCTGGGCAAACACATTCTGCTGTCTTTCTACCTTTCTTTTCAACTACTTGACACATAGATCCTACAGGTTTCTTGCATTTCTTGAACTCACACGGATCTGGTTTACAAATCAAACAATCACAATTTAGTAAAGTTAGGCAAAAAAATCACAGAATTTTCCCCATCCTTGGCCTGAAGTTCAAAACTACAAAGACAATTTGTAACATAAAAACAATTGGCACATTGCAGCAACAGTGAAACACACTCAGGTGACCACAAGGTACATTTTATGTAATGTATTTAAATTCATTCTGGCTAGTGAAAATTCAATCAAATGGATTTGGTTCACTGAATGCAAATGTATGCAACTCAACCCTCATGACGGAAACTAGACCCAGTTTGATTTATTCACTGTCTTTTATGTCCATGTTTTTGTTACCATGGTTACTGTAACTGGTATTCAGTTATTTTCTTCAAATGGTGGCAAGCGGGAGACAAGCAGTCCACTACTTGTTACAATTAAATCAATAAATGTTTGATTCATAAGCATGCAACAATTACAAATCATCAAAATATCAACATTTTCATGGATTATAATAATGTTGGCAGTTGATAATGACAAGCTGTATGTACAATATGCAATAACTAAATTATGTTATATAGCGCCCCCAACAATACATTACAAAATTCTTTTGTTTTTATTTATCCCCCCTGGAATGCACAATAGAATACTTCAAGGATGTATATATCATGGGTTGCCTTGGTACAATCCTGGGTAAAGAATTTAAAAGATTTCACTACCATAAACTTTAGCAGTCACTCATTGCCAGGATGATTTATAAGCTACAGGGTCTAGTCAATTTTTATGGCATGTATCTTGCACAACTACATGTCCTTGTTAGTTTAAAGGAGGGTAATGTACTCTAGATCCACAAACTACAACATAAATAAAGATCCTAGCAGGATCCCCAACACATTCAACTTCACTCCCAATGTATGTTGTGACGACGCCAATACACCATAGGTTACGTCTAAGCTTAAAATGGATTCACCACAGCTTGGTTGGGAGTAATTAATTAAGTCTGGAGTCTTAGCATCGTTAAAACATTACGCTGTGATAGCGACAAAAACAAATATCTGGGCTTTAAAAAATTGGTCAAGTCTAGATACTACCCTTGATATCAAGTTACCTTCACCCATAAAGGAAATCTTGAGATTTGATGCCACAGATAGCGCTAGACTAAAATTGGCCTTTCTATTCTCAATTTAATCTTTGAAAAAAATGAACAAATCTTTTATCTTTCCCTCCAACTATTCCAGTTCGATCTTTAAATTTTACATTATTACGAAGTTAAGAGTATAATTTTGGCAATTTTTCTGGATATGGACAGTTATTTGTAATGTATTTGGTACTAAGACATAGTATAGCCCTAGTGACCTACATTCCGGGCCAAATGACCTTTTCAAAACACCCACTTGCTAAAACAACATGAGAAATGGTTTTATCTGACACTGCAGTCAGCGATGTGATTATTTTAGAACACTTCAAACAACGGTCTTCACCTTGTCAAAAAGAACCCTTCACAATCACCATCAAAGTCATAGATCATGGAGAAGACTATCAGCCTTGGGTCTAGTCTCTCCCTTTTTAATAATCAAACACTACAACATATGGTAATCATTGTCACAAGAGATCCAGTAGTTAGATAAAAGATTTCAATGTGTGTCTGTACTGATAGTCTGTGTCAGGTATGTGGTAAGCAAAGTACACCAAGCTGAACCAAAGACTTGAGTCTGTACTCACAGTCTCTCAGGAATGTGATAAGAAAAGTATAAGAAGTTGAACAAAGACTTGAGTCTGTACTTATAGTCTGTGAGGAATGTGATAAGAAAAGTACAAGAAGCTGAACCAAAGACTTGAGTCTGTATATACTTATAGTGGATGTTCAAGGAAAAGGTTCAGTAAACTTGACTTTAAGTTTTCAACCTTTGCATCCAATAAAATTCAGTTTGTCGGTATATTGTACAGAAAATACTGAATGGTATTTATACTGGAACTTCAAAGTCTGTCATTTGATAAAGACTTTTGAATCAGTATGTGTTTATTAAACCTCAGACCACTGTCTTTTAGAGGTCGGAGGTTAAACTTTGTAGAACGAAGTCAGCATACATAATATATGATAGCCAGTGTTCATAGGTGGGAGGGAGGAGTTCAACAAAAGAGATTCTGGAACTTAAATGACAAAATATCAGCCTGTTGGTGGAAATTGCAACAGAAAATCTCTCGCTGGGACACAGACTAAGGCATAATGTCTGTCAATGACTTCATACACAGTGCCTGGCTTTAGTATGTGTACATGGAAAGTTCAAAGGAAATTTAAAGAATAAGTAACTTGAGATATTATTAAGAATCAGTCTGTTGGTATAAACTGCAAGAGAGAATCTGTAGCTGAGACACAGACTCATATAGTAGCTGGCAAATGAGCTCAGTATGTGTACATAGGGGAAGTTCAAAGGAAAAGATTAAAGTAACTTGATAGAGACTTAGCTGTTGGCGGAAATTAGAAAACAGAATCGCTAGCCAAAACATCAATGCAATATGGTTTGACAATGACTTCAATCTGTGGGAAAGTTCAAGAATTAAAGGCACCCAGTAACCTGACAACGATCTCAGTCTGTATTCATTTGTGTTTGTTCTCTGGGAGAGTTCACAAAAGAGATTCCACAACTGCTAAAAGACTTCAGCCTGTTTTTGTAGGGTATAATTTGGATATACTCAGTAGCATCAACTTATTGAAAGGGGGCATATTTGATAATCCATACTCTGCTAGAGGTGCCTCTATGGGGCATATTTGATAATCCATACTCTGCTAGAGGTGCCTCTATGGGTCATATTTGATAATCCATACTCTGCTAGAGGTGCCTCTATGGGTCATATTTGATAATCCATACTCTGCTAGAGGTGCCTTTTAAAGGGGCATATTTGATACAAGGCATTCCATATATGGACAGGGTTATTGTCTTTCATTTATGTGTACTTGGTATTCACCTACACCACCAAAACATATTTAGAGAAAATATTAAAGGCCAAATCCAATACCAGGAAACTGACCAGCCACATTGTGTGCACTACCTCAGAGAATAAAAGTGTTGTAATCTGGGATAAGTCAAGTAAATAACCTTGCTGACTTTATATACAAGAATGCAGACTTAACAGATGTCCAGTCAACAAGTATGTCATGTATTTGACCCTGAATGTATCACATCTGTAAGGTAATCATGAGAATAGACACAGTGTGAACAATTCCTCTGTACTCAATAAAGTTTATAAACCCTCATATTGTTAATACTAGTTGTTATCATTTATCATTGAGGGTAGTTGTTTATACTGAATCAAAACGCTATAGCATAAAGCTGACTAACTAATCACACACTTTCTGGTGCTAAAAAAATGACACTGATAACAGTAATTTTTATGAACAATAACCCTGGTTCATTTTGAGCATCGATTTCAAACAACAAACAGAAACATGTAAGGACATCTTCAGGACAGCCTGATTATTGTTGCTATACCTTCACTGGTTGATTATAAATACCTGTGTCCTTTCAACCAACAACAGTTCTTTTTTTTATTATTAAAGGACTCTGTTTCAATCTCAGGTCATCACATTAGTGCAAGGATTACATAGGATCAGTCTTTATCTAAAGCTCTACCAAACAGTTTTTACAATTACATTCTAATCTTAATCCTAGAGTTGATGTCTTAATCTATCATGTAAAAACTTTATCTAATGGTGACACCACGTAATGATCAGTTATTATACAACAACATTCTATCATCCAAGATATTACCAATATTTATGGAGCCTCTCTGCTTATAGACAGATTACATTGTCTACATAATCATATCTTCAGCTGGGTAATACTTCCTTTAGTCTATAGGTTGTTGTAAGCCAAACAGTAACATTAGTTCAAAGTATATCTTCATTCCAGGTAGCATATGATATAGTCAATTTTCAAGAAATATTTTGAATGTTCTCAGACTGTCTGAAACTGTACGAGAACCTGGGTTTGAAACCCTGGCCTTTAAAAACAGATATGTCCTGCCATACAACAACTTAACTCCTAAACCAACCAAAGTCTTTTGATATCTCTACTAATGTATTTATTTACTGCATTACACAAATCTCTTATCATTTTGAAGGAGATGGTTGCTATGGAGATGTAAAAAGGTGACTTGTAACCAGACATAATACAAATGTTGAGACCATGTAGAAACACGATTGAAAACTCAATGCTAAAAACTTTGAACTGTTTGTGTGTTATAACCTTTGTACATCATTTACAAGCTGTAAACAATGTTTATTAGTTGAGGAAGATATATAAATATTTTCTTAGACTGGCAATCTTTTTTTTATTCATTTACTGTTTTTATTTCAATTCTTTAATTTTCTCTAGTTGAAGATAGAAAAATAAACAAAATACTTTTTTTAGCAAAGTTTGGTGTTTTTTTTAATTTACTTTTTAAATTTCATTTAGTTATTTTGTACTCATTGAAGAAAGGAAACAAATAGTTTCTTTTTAGAACTAGTTGAAGATTAGATAATAAATATTTTCTAAGACTGGCAAAGTCATTTTTTTTATTCACTCTTCTGTTACTTTTTATTTTGTACTACATCTAGTTGAAGACAAAAATAATCAAACATTTTTTTGACCAATAAAGGTTTTTTAGTCATAAGTTTTTTAAAAAAACACCTTTTTTAACTAAATGTACTATTTGAAGACAGACTAACACACACACATTTCATGTCATACATCTTAAACACATTTATGAAATCTTTTAATTTGAACATTTTCCCCTTTGTTGTTACAAAGCATGGCAATTAAATATTGTTTTGTAGAGATTGCCTCTCCCCTACCCCCTACCCCCTCCCCCAACCCTTGCACATATCCTGGAGGGGGAATAGACATTTAACGATAACATCACAGTGGTTCATATTGGAAGAAAACAGAGTAGTCATTGTATAGCTTTGTTTGGTATGTAGATTGAAGTAGTCTGTAGAACACTTGTGAGTTGGAAAGTAATACAGTATGTATGTGACATTGTACATGTACATTTCTTGGGTGGTCATGGGCGATGGATGGATGACACATATCTCGTCTAAGTGACTCCAAGCATTATATGCATTGTATATTGGTGTATGTCACTTTTTGAGGTCGATACCACTTTCATGCTACAATGGCATACATCACTTTTTGTGGCAGATACCTCCAAGTTGTCTAGTATACATCGTACATTGACATATGTCAATTTTTGAAGCAGAAACTGCAGACACCTCCAAGCTATATACATAGCTGTTTGTCATTTTATCAGTTCTTCTAACAGTTTGAATTAGTATTACCATGTTCATTGTACATAGAGCTGTTTGCCATTTTATCAGCTCTATACTCCCTATGTGTTGGGTATAGTATAACGACACACCTCCACGCTATAATGGACGATTATATTCTTTGTACATTCTGCTGTTTGTCACTTTCTGACACAAACACCTCCCCCAAGCTATATACATGTTTGTTTCCCTGAGGCGGACACCACCACCATGCTCTAATATTCATGTTGGCCTCAGGTACACATTATTTTTGCCACACAGTGTACACCATCCCAAGTTGTATAACACACTCACTGTACACAGGCAAACACTTAGTACATCCATGCTATTCACTGTACACTCCAGGCTTTGTTACTATTCGGGCAAACGTCTTATCCAAATCATCTGTGTTCATTCCACTGTATATAGCTTCAGGTCACCTTTTTAGGCAGACACTGTCTACAAGCTACATGTATTAGAATACCTGTATGTCACTGTTTTTCAGTTTTTAGCTCTACTTAATTTCTTTGCTTTGCATCAATGTTCAGGTTGAATATCTACTAGTATTCTTTTTTTCCCTGAAAATAAATCTACCCAAACACCTTTGGCTTTTTTTAATTCATTTTTTTATTCCCCTAAGAAATGTTTTGCTTCTAAACTAAATTTGATCACTGTACAAGCTGTGATGTAACTGTTAGCAACCTCACTGAACAATTCCTACCTTAGGGTTCACATAAATTCACAATTCCATGGACTACAGGTACAGTAATCCCAGTTTTCAAGATACAGTTTGGGTTGGAAAAATTTAGGAAAAACAATAGTTAAAGGACTATGTTTCAATCCTTGGTCATCGTATTAGTGTTATCTCAAAATTACACATGGGATTTTTCTTATGTTCTATGCCAACATTTTCTGTATCTCTGCCAAAACACCTAGATTTTACTCCCTAAGTTTCAAGTAAGGTTTCTAAGGAAACGTATCATACTTAAATGTTTCCATAATTTATATCTTAAAGGCCAGGGTTTCAATCCCAGGTTCTCACATTAGAGTTATTCTAATCAGTGGAGCTACAAGGATTACATAGGATTATTCTTTTGTTCTGGACCAACTTTTATATAGCTCTGACAAACAGCCATTCTTCACTGAAACCTAGATTTTAATGCAAAATGGGCCAGTGACATTGGGCTATAACAGGGTTCAGTCTATATATACTTCAAGGTTATCAATCATATACATTACAAGTCGAATGCCTATTAAAAAGTGGTGAGTTAAACTTCAAATCTTATATCCATATCCCCAGCCTGAGGATAAGTAATATGTTTCTAATCAAGAATTCACAGCTGAAGCATTTAATATTATTTCCTTCTTTTTACACAGAGTTCTAGACCTTGGCAAAAACACTTTATACACTTAGCTAACTTTATGTAAACTGTGATTATAAGGACACCACATTTTTCTCAAGGTTTTAACTATTACTCATTGAATTGGCCTCCACTATTTCAACTGTTGTACATTTCTATTATAGAGAGTCAAAGGAATGGTGGCATGTTACCTTGAACCGATACAACCCTATGTCTAATTGTATAAATCATTGTCATACTACTCTGAAAAGATGTTTTGTATCTGGTTTATATCGATGATTCACCACTTCTCATATACTTCAACATATTGACTGACTTTTCCCTTCAACAGATAACATGTGAAAAAGTTAGAAACTCCCTGTAGCAAACAAGATAGTCTAGTGCTATCCATGGCATCAATCTCTTGATCAGTTTCAATCTCTTTATGGCAATACCATGGGTAGATTTAGACTTAACAAACAAGATGGCTGACTTAAAGGACTTCAAACAGATGTCAATCAAAAATGTTATCAAAATAATATCAAATATCAAAAGTATTATCAAGCCCTTCAGAAGATAATATCATCAGATATCATGTCATCATTTGAGAGATATAATATAAATATTAATTCACCTGACTATGATTACATATAGGAAATGTAAAAAGTTTTATTATTTAGTAATAATTATCGGAGAGAATCTTGGTGAAAACCTATTTCAAGAATTTTTGGTAAAAAAAGTTGGTATATTTTATTAAGTTTCGAGTTTCCAACCAAAATTATAGGAAATCTTGACAGAAGGATCCAAATTTTATCCAAATAATCTCCTTTCCGTCACTATTTTACATTATTCCTCAAAGCACTGTAAAATGTAAAAGCAAACACTTTTAAATAAAAAATGTTCATTTCTTAGACAGGGGAACAAAGCTGAACCAGATTTTATCGTTACTATATTGTTTATGCTTAGGTGACCCACAATAGTAATTCCCAATCCTGCACCATGCAACCTCTCTATTAGGAAGGAAATACATGTACTAAAATCAGACAGGTCACACGTACGATACAGTTTTACTGACAATTACTTTTTTTGGCTCCTCTAAGCATAAAGAAAAATAGCAAAGACAAAATACACCTCATCTGTGCTATCCTTTCATGAAAAGTATGTCTGGGACATTCTCTTAAAATAAAGTTGTGGCGAACCAAAAAGTTCACAAAATAAAAAGAATTTATGGAATGTTGGACACGATAAGAAATGTGTTAAAATATCACGGTTCATACAGTGACCATGTCTTTGTAATCTAACATTTCATGGGAGATTTATACTCTATGATAGTACATACATTCTTGAGATCATATCACCATAGCAACTGGTCAACCAGTGATAGTGATTTGCATGAAATGTTTTATTGTCATGGTGACAGTCTTCATCTTGGATTACATTGGGTCAAGTTAAAACTAGGGCAGAGGACTTACTACCATCCAGTCTACAACATTTGGTAAATCATTAGGTGGTGACTTATATCTTGATAACTTTATAGTGGCACAATCTGACCAAGTTGATAAACTTTTTACTTTCCCAAGCAAAAATACTTATAAACAGACTTAGTATAATAATATTACAAATGTCAATGCATACATAGCACGTTTATGACACTGTTGAGATACACTGTTAGCCCTCGTAATCTCTGAGAAGATGAGGACGAGAAGGTACGACCAGCTATTAAATGTTGTATCTCGACAGCACCGTCAACAGGTTATGAGAGCTAGGAGGTACAAGCAGCTAATGATGTATCTCAACAGTGCAGTAAACAGGCTATGAGGACTAGGAGGTATGACCAGCTAACGATGTATCTCAACAGTACAGTAAACAAGTTATGAAAACTGAGCAAACTATTGGACTGTGTTTAGATTCTGATAACATGTCACAGACAGTTAACTACCTACTAATACTATGTATAATATTATTGTCAAGGAACACAGAAAGGTTTTGACGCCATGGCCAGAAAATACACTCACTGGTCACATGAAACTCTTTGTAGCAAATACTACAGTGACCAAAATATGTGTAAGGACATTAAACCAATATTAATAATTCTCAAAAAATAACAACACACCCCCCCCCCCCCTCCCTCTTATACTTTAATATATAATTTTTTTAACTAGATGAAATGAAAGGACTATACATCTAAAAATCACTAACTTTCTGGTTATGAGTGGTTTTAATAATAATAGTTAACCTGGTTAGGACAATATATGTGATGTCACAGCCTTCAATAGGAAGGGTAGACCAAACAGGAACTCTACATGTCTAGTTGCAGTGATTCCCTGACTGATTACAAAATATGCATATGTTGTGTGTCTCTGTATACTGTTATTGTTGCAGTCTTTATACAGACACACTATGTCAAGTAGTTTACATTGACAAAGACAATAGTCACATGAGTGGTATGTTGACCATTTGTGAGGTCAAAGGTCAAGGGGTTGCTAGGTTACAAATGCAAGTTTCTGTTTTTCATGTTATATATATACTACCATAGTTTAATGTTTAATTAAAACACAGAAATTAGTTTAGACTGTAGAGTGTAATACACTGTCATGTTAAAGGTAGAAAAAGGTTGCACAACCTTGTTCCAACAGCAGTTTTCACTGGGATGAGTGTGCCCCCTAGGCCTTCTGAGATGAGTGTGCCCCCTAGGCAGGACTCTAAATTAAAGTTAGTCTCATGTCCACAGACCATCAATCCTTGTCACAGGGTCTACTATAATTTGCAGCTAGTCAGTGCTTTAAGGACATCAAAGTATTTTAATAACACATGTTTGTAATAGGGTTCTCTTTTCAGTTCAGGAATATATGACTATACTGGTCACCATCCTTGGCATACTAATTTCACAAAAATGAAAGCCCCTGAGATACCCCCCCTATACCTATATTTCACTACATTGTAACCAACCAGAATTGATGTATATACGTACCTATATTTCACTACATTGTAACCAACCAGAATTGATGTATATAGTATTACCTATATATTTCACTACATTGTAACCAACCAGAATTGATGTATATACCTATATTTCACTACATTGTAACCAACCAGAATTGATGTATATAGTATTACCTATATATTTCACTACATTGTAACCAACCAGAATTGATGTATATATATACCTATATTTCACTATGTTATCACCAACCAGAATTGATGTATATACGTACCTATATATTTCACTACATTGTGACCAACCAGAATTGATATATACACCTATATTTCATTATGTTGTAACTCACAATTTAAATCCACTCTTTATCTTCCAAAAAAGGTCTTTTTTTAAGAGGTGTCAGTCTGAACACTACTTGAGACCATTCTAGTATAAACAAAGACAATCACAGTACATTTGACCAATCTATCCATGTCTAGAATCCTAGGTATTCTACTTCAAAAAACTTTTATTGCTGTAAGTTATAACATTCTTTCATAAATCCTTGCATAGCCATAGAGACTAATGGTGTCATCAAACCCTTTGTGTCTCACATATCAGAGTTTTCAAGAAATTCAAGGACCAAGGTATACTTCTGTGGACCCCTCAATGAGGTAGATATTCCTTTGGGGACCTTTATGGTGTCATCTTTCATTAAAGAGACAGTCATGTGAATGTAAGCCTACATCTGTGTAAATGGATGATAATAGATAATATCCATAGTGAGTGTGAGTGTATCAACTTTACTAATAGATATCTAACATCACATTGCTGTATGTCAACAGTTTTAGTTTGTCTCTGCATTAATTCGCCAATTGATATCTTGATTTTTCTTCTGTGTGTAAAATGATAACCTGACTGTCAGTGTGATTGTAAAATAAACAGTCAGGTGAAAGTGTAGAGCCCTGAGAGATTACCCATACAATAAATGGGGGAAATTTTTTTTAAGTCGGACATTTTTCTTTACAAAACTAAAAACGAATAGCAAACAAAAAGATAATGCAACTAAATATGAAAGTTTCTCCAATGGGACTGGTGCCAAGCGATATGTATACTGAAATGTCAAAAGAACTCCCTACTACTACTACTACTACTACTACTAGTACTACTACTACTACTACTACTACTACTACTACTACTACTACTACTACTACTACTACTACTACTAGTACTATGCCGTATACTGTGCTAACATCACTACAAGATTATTATTAATGTAATCCAAGACACGCATTGACATTACACTAAAATGCAGTTTAAATAAGGTTTGTGAACCTTTCACCCGAATAAAAATAAAATCAACTCAGTATGTGCCACTTTAATCTAAACTTTAACAGTAGATGGCATGTATGGCAGATTAATTTTCTTAGCATGCTGCATTCTATGTCAGTGTGAACAAGTATGAAATGTGAGGACAAATTAAACAATTTAGAAATGTCAAGAGTTGAATTGACCTAAAACATTTGCTGGCGTGTGTCCTTGTACAGTTGGCATTTATCACACTTATTGTGACAAGAATTACAGACTAGAACAGATTCTAAACTGTCCTCACAACCTGTACACGTGGATTAACTGATGGTATGTCTGGTATTATTGTATCAACTCCAATAAATGTGGGTCAATTGATGAAGTATCTGGTAAGAAATCATTGTATCAACTCCAATAAATGTGTGTCAATTGATGAAGTGTCTGGTAAGAAACCATTGTATCAACTCCAATAAATGTGGGTCAATTGATGAAGTATCTGGTAAGAAACCATTGTATCAACTCCAATAAATGTGGGTCAATTGATGAAGTATCTGGTAAGAAACCATTGTATCAACTCCAATAAATGTGGGTCAATTGATGAAGTATCTGGTAAGAAACCATTGTATCAACTCCAATAAATGTGGGTCAATTGATGAAGTATCTGGTAAGAAACCATTGTATCAACTCCAATAAATGTAATTCTCAGCTAGAAAGTGACAGATTACAGCTAAATCAGGCAGTGTTTGCCAAAAAGACTATATGTAACATGTACATTTACAATCAAAGTTGATCATTTTGTATGTCTATAGGTTGTTGTTTTACTTGATAAATAACAACACTTTTACATTTGAACACAGTATGGCTGGTATTGAGGAAAGTTTCATTGATAGATAACACTTTTACTACTGAACACAGTATGGTTTGTTATTGAGGAAAGTTTCATTGATAGATAACAACACTTTTACTACTGAACACAGTATGGTTTGTTATTGAGGAAAGTTTCATTGATAGATAACAACACTTTTACTACTGAACACAGCATGGTTTGTTATTGAGGAAAGTTTCATTGATAGATAACAACACTTTTACTACTGAACACAGTATGGTTTGTTATTGAGGAAAGTTTCATTGATAGATAACAACACTTTTACTACTGAACACAGTATGGTTTGTTATTGAGGAAAGTTTCATTGATAGATAACAACACTTTTACTACTGAACACAGTATGGTTTGTTATTGAGGAAAGTTTCATTGATAGATAACAACACTTTTACTACTGAACACAGTATGGTTTGTTACTGAGGAAAGTTTCATTGATAGATAACAACACTTTTACTACTGAACACAGTATGGTTTGTTATTGAGGAAAGTTTGAAAAACTGCATGAATGTAAACAAAACTCTATTCAAATCACAATCCTGCTTTGTTCATCGATAAAAGTACTTTTATATTTAATGAATGAAACAAAAACCTCACCTTGCCAAATGACTGTAGGTGTTGCAAATGTAGCAAATTCTGTTTAAAGTCAACATTACTTCTACAACACCTTCAATCATAATCTTCAATACGTTTTACATTACATTGCAATAACTGGAGAAGATCCAAAACTTTCGTGAGAAACAGAGCTTGAAATTTTCTTCTTTTACTGAGTCCTGTCAAGAAATTACTCAAGGATAGAGATTTTGTGTAACCTTCCAATAGATTAAACAATGTAGGCTAAAATGTTTATTTATATGCCAACAAACTTAGTATTCAAAACAGGAAGTCCTCCTGGGCAAAATGTCTGGGTGTGAACAGTTTAGGTATGTTTATCTCTAGCCTTGTAGGTCACTTGTAAATTGGTGAAATCACAGTGTCTGACTCTTATATATGTTTACTTCTACATATGCCTTGGGAGTATAACCAAATACCAGTAAATTCAATTTTGAGAAAACTTTTGTGAATTATGAGAAAACAAAGAAAAATGTCTATGATCTGCTTATAGATGAAACACCAAATTTAACTAAAATTTTGAGAAAAAATAAAGCAAAATATATGTAACCCTGAGTTAAGCCTTAAGGTACATTTTGCCTTCAAGAAAAATTAACAAAATACTTCCAGGAATAGTAAATTTTTAGAAGTTGATAGAAATTGAAAACTATAAATCTGACCGAACAATTTATGTGTGTTTTATACCTCGAAGGACAAGAAAATATTAGAAAAGTTTGAAGTCAGTAAAAACAGAAAGGTGAAAAGATCAACTTGAATAATTTATGTGTTTATACTGCTGACCTTGGTGGAAAGTAAAATACGAGTCAATTTTGAGATATCAGTAAAAAATAGCAAAATAAAGTCTGACTTTGAACAATTTTTGAGGAAAAGCAACATACAATATTCTTAATAAGTAAATTTTGAAGAAAGGAAAATCAAATTTTGATAAGATTTATATTCTAACTGTGGCCATGGGGGTAAAAAAGTCAACATAGCTGTAAATTTACTGTGAACTGGAAAAGTACAGGCAAAACAACAGGATAAATTACAAGCTGTTATAATCTGCATGTTTGAGAATCTTAGAAGCCATAGCTTATAATATAGTCTATAGCCTGGGTCTATCTCTTTTACTGTGGTGAAGAGAGATCTTCAAAGGCAAGCCTCTATAAGCTTTTACTGTGGTGATATCAAATAACTCAAGAGTTAAAAGCCACAAAAAATGTGAGAAAAGATCAGAAGCAAAATGTCTTGCTGTGGCTATACTAAATTGTGTTATCTTTGGATCTTGGAAGAATTGTAAAATAAATATTGTAGTATCAGGAATTCTAGTGTAAAAGCTCCTGCACAAAGGTCATAACTGCAAAAATGTTAAAATATTTATCCTACCCTACATTTGTTAAGTACTTTGAACAGTTGACTACATGTACTTTCTCCTCCAATTGTACAAAATTCATATTTTCAGTTGGTACAATTCACACAACTAAAGTACACAAAATCATCATTCATTTGTCATTGGTTTTCAAATCTAGAGATCCTCAGATATTCTATTAACATGACTTGGTATTTTGAAAACCAACAACAAATATCTCGGCTACATGCATTCACCTCAAACATAGTAGTATTCTCCCATATTTTTCTTCATTCAATTGGAAAATACATGTAACCAAAGAGGTTTGTCACTATTCTTCCTCTTTGACTCAGAGTGACAAGGCCCCTTAAGTTGCTTGTTTTTTCCTTGGCTGAACAAAGACAAGTATTGGGGAATAGAAATATTCTAATTTAGGCCTAAAAAAAATAACTGTTTGGTTCCGGTTAGCCGATCCCTCCTAGATTTTTACTGCCGACCCTAAACCTTTTTTTACGAATTTGATAAAAAATAATAAAATCATGAAAATTGTGAAGTTTCGCAAGAAATAATGGTTGCGGAAACTGACATCACCTTAAAAAGACAGTAAAAAACTGTTCTTCCAATCTGTAATGGCTGTACATCTGATGAGAAGAAACCAATAACACAGAGACCATATGGAAACAACGGAAAACATAACTACTTGAGCTAGACACTCAAATACGAACAAAATACCCCACCCACCTATTCTAAAATTGAGCGTAATCGGAACCACACAATTTTTTTATTTGGCCTATTAAAGTCATGTATCAGTTTTGACTCATTTTTGGCACCTGTTAATTGGCTTTTTTCATCTTCTTTTATGATTTCTTTTTAAGTTCACCAATGTAGGATAAAGCAATGACAAAAATATGATGCTTCTAAAAAGTTTAAAGATAATCGGCAATTAACTCATACAGAGTGAAAGAAGATAGATAGACAATTATTCTGTCTCTTCTGGGTCATGCAGTACTTTAAATCAGTAACTTTAGAAGTGGTGTTCACTGGTGAGTGAAAGTGGACAAACTCAATGAAATGAATTAACTATCTAAATAATCAATTTTAAAACTCAGGACAGTAAACCATCAGTTACACCACCCTATAACACTCCCACAACTAGCCTAATGTAGCTGATTTAATAGTGTCTGAATATAACAACTAGGTCGTCTGTAGACACCGCAGTTTGAAAAGTTACCTGACAAATAAAGTAAACTCTTGTGTATTAGATCAATGGAAATAAGTGAGCCAAAACCTGACCTTTGTAAGGCTGTCTGGTTTGTTGGATGACATACAATACAATATACAAAGACAGAAATGTGAGAATTTAACACACACTGAAAATACTCAGTTCACAAAGTTTGTTGGGTGAGTCGACCACACAATTTATAAGTAATATTAAAGTATGTGACTTCATTGCCAGTAATCCTTTCTGACCTTAAAACTTAACCTGAATTCACAGTGGCTAGACACTTATTTGTAAAACTCATCCAGTGCAATATGCAAACATGCAAACAAATAAACTGGTAGTGTTCAAATGAAATTGACACCTATTGATCAGAACTGAGGCCACCGGTGAGAAACCACCAATGAGACCAGAAACCTGGGATTACAATTTACTTGTAAGTATTTAAAACATGGTGACATGAGACAAGAAACCTGGGGTCAAAATCTAAGTATAACAACAAATATTAAAGATGGGTGAAATTCAAGGAGGTCTATTCAGAGTCTTATAGTTTCAATCCTGGTAATTAAGCCAAGGTGGTCTTGGGTAAATAGGGGATGCGGGTCAGGGAGTGGGAGAATGGAAATCCAACATGGTCTTGGGTAAATGAGGATGAGGGTCAGGGAGTGGGAGAATGTAAATCCAAGATGGTCTTGGGTAAATAGGGGATGAGGGTCAGGGAGTGGTTTCAATCCTGGTAATTAAGCCAAGGTGGTCTTGGGTAAATGAGGATGGGGGTCAGGGAGTGGGAGAATGAAAATCCTTATCCTGGGTCAAGGTCAATGTACCCTTGTTAAAATTCATGAAAATATAGTATGAGGGCTAGGGGGGGGAAAGGGCTATCTTGATCTGGTTCTTTATCAATGTACAATTGTTGTGTTGATTTTAATTGTGTGGAGTAGGGTACATATTTTCTACACACCTATATTATATATAATATAGGTATTATATATAATATAGGTATGTAGAAAATATGTATATATAATATATAGATGAGGGGGGGGGGGGGGTTTAGGTTAGCAAGAATATGGCATTTAATCATGGCCCTTTAAAAGACCATGTTGGTTTATGATTAAAATCAGTGTGAGAAAAACAGTAACAGTTGTTTGGCAGAACAATGAAAACAGTAACAGTTGTCTGGCAGAACAATGAAAACAGTAACAGTTGTCTGGCAGAACAATGAAAACAGTAACAGTTGTTTGGCAGAACAATGAAAACAGTAACAGTTGTCTGGCAGAACAATGAAAACAGTAACATTTGTCTGGTAGAACAATGAAAACAGTAACATCTGTCTGGCAGAACAATGAAAACAGTAACAGTTAATTGTCTGGCAGAACAATGAAAACAGTAACAGTTGTCTGGCAGAACAATGAAAACAGTAACAGTTGTCTGGCAGAACAATGAAAACAGTAACAGTTGTCTGGCAGAACAATGAAAACAGTAACAGTTGTCTGGCAGAACAATGAAAACAGTAACAGTTGTCTGGCAGAACAATGAAAACAGTAACATCTGTCTGGCAGAACAATGAAAACAGTAACAGTTGTCTGGCAGAACAATGAAAACAGTAACAGTTGTCTGGCAGAACAATGAAAACAGTAACATCTGTCTGGCAGAACAATGAAAACAGTAACAGTTGTCTGGCAGAACAATGAAAACAGTAACATCTGTCTGGCAGAACAATGAAAACAGTAACAGTTGTCTGGCAGAACAATGAAAACAGTAACAGTTGTCTGGCAGAACAATGAAAAAGTTGGTCTTCAACAATTATGGCTTCATTGAAGAGATAATGTGAGAACCTGAGATTGAATCACAGGCCATTAAGAGCACTTTATGAAATACACTCAGATGTAGCCTGAACCCTCTTCATGGTTTACTCACCCTTGTTGGCACAGTGAGTGCTATATTTTATTACAAAGTATGCCAATTAGACCAAGGTCACGAGAGATCAAAACCTATTATTTTCCAAAGTCAGTAACAAGCCCTTCGGTTCAAGTGTTTGGTGTCTCAGGCTTCATCGGAAGTTTGTATATGATATTCTAAACCTTAAAAGGTTAATGTGACAGTGTTTGTAAGTGCTTTGCTACAGTGTTCTGACCCCATTCCAACAGCTAACTAATATCGTAACATTACATCTCAGGAACTGAAGACCTCACATAGTTATTACTCTTCACAGGCCAGCTATAGGTTTCAATCCCAGGTTCTCAAATTAGTGTTATCTCTTATCAGTTGTGCCAGGAGGACTACACAGGATTATTCTTTTTTTCTGGACCAACTTTTTTCTACAGGTTTGTCAGACAATATTTTCACACCTAATATTAATTTTTTTTTGAAAGTTTTGATGATAAAGCAAGAGTTTTAAGGAGTTTGATGATAAAATGTCGTATTATAACATAATTTCCTATAAACTATCACAGATTCTATTGAGATTATTTAATAAAAGTCATCTGTAGTGTTTTTGTTCTGAACAGTAAAAATATTGGTAAAATCTACCTAAGTAGGTTTTAAGATTTTTCTACCAGAGTTCCCAAAACAACTTATTCTATATGTGTACTGTGTAGGAAATTTTACCTGTTTTTTTATCTCTCTTATAATACTATGAGGTGTAAAACATAAAAGCAAAACACTGATATATTACAATCCGTAAGTTTTGTTAAGAGTGGCAAGTAAATAAAACCTAAGTCCACCAGTCATTTTACTGGGGTTTGTCACCCAAATTATGGTAAATCATACACTGTATGGAGAACTATGCCAACTTTGACCCCTAATGTTACCAGGGTCTGCACTGTTACCAGGGTCCTCACTATTACCAGGGTCCGCACTGTTACCAGGGTCTGCACTGTTACCAGGGTCCGCACTGTTACCAGGGTCTGCACTGTTACCAGGGTCCGCACTGTTACCAGGGTCCGCACTGTTACCAGGGTCCGCACTGTTACCAGGGTCCGCACTGTTACCAGGGTCCTCACTATTACCAGGGTCCGCACTGTTACCAGGGTCTGCACTGTTACCAGGGTCCGCACTGTTACCAGGGTCCGCACTGTTACCAGGGTCTGCACTGTTACCAGGGTCCGCACTGTTACCAGTGTCCTCACTGTTACCAGGGTCTGCACTGTTACCAGGGTCCGCACTGTTACCAGGGTCCGCACTGTTACCAGGGTCTGCACTGTTACCAGGGTCCGCACTGTTACCAGTGTCCTCACTGTTACCAGGGTCCGCACTGTTACTACTAGAGTTCTTACTGTTACCAGTGTCCTTTCTCAAAAATTTAGCACCACATTGAGTGGATTGATTTCTCCTTCATCTGTTTTACCTTATACAAGATAAGTTGTTGTCTGATGTGACATTTGACACTGATATCCTTACATGACCTTTGACCTTGAATACCATGGTGACCCTAAACATCAAACTTGTATACACAACACAATAAAAGTATTGATAGGGTTAATAATTTACACAATGATACCTGACAGTAGACAAACTTACCTTGCTCCCATGTTTCCTGTTCTTTCTTTGCCTGTTGACAAAAAAGAGAAAAAATGTTATAAAATTTACACGTTGTAGACAGTTTGCACTCCAGTGGGTGTTGACACAGTGGGTGGGATTGAGCCATAGATAAGAACACAGACACAGGAAACATTTCAAGCTTTGAATGCTGCAATAAAAATTTGACAGTTACAACTTTGTCTTCACATCTGTTGTCTATCTGATACATCTTGCCCTCAAAATGACTGTATCTCCAAAATGCCACAATCAGATGTAATAAATGCTGTCCATATGTAAAAGCTTTTCTATGATGGGTTAAAATTGTTAAAATCCTTATACATGGACTTGCATGATTCAAGGTAAAATTTCACACTTTAACAATATGATATTCAGCGTACAGCAGTAATCAACTTTATCAAATATTTTACCCAATTCTATGATCACTCTTAACAATATAATTCATGAAGACTTTCAACTTGGTGCCCTAAACAATGCATTTTGGGTAGGTCATACAGGGACAAGCATTAGTGGAGACTTTTTATGGGGCATCGTAAAACAATTTGAATGGTATTTAGACATGGATAAGATTATTTAAGTGTAAACAGTCTACTGTTCACTTATAAAAGAGAGCACTTCAATGTTTGAGTGGTGTCTAGATCTGTGGTGGGTCTACAGGCTGTAATCTATAGGTCTAAAACATTTGCACTCAAGTCAATCTTTACATTGACTGACTAAACCCCATGAACTCTAAAATATAAGACAAATACTATAGCAGACAATGTTTGCTAAAATTAAGTATATTTATTTGACCTAGATTGTGTATTGATCTTATTGCACCATAGTCTCTGTTGGAGGCTGAATGCATGGTGAGTCCACCTGGTAAAAATAAACTGCATGGTTCGGATAACACCAAATTTCAAAATAGGGTGGGTAGGTAGGGTAACGGTTTATTTTATTTATTCATTTTTTATCTTCGAGGATCTGTTCAAATGTTTTCTTCATATTTACAGAGGTCAACAGAGACTTCTAATTGATGTAATCATCATACTTTCTGTACTATACACAGACGACATCATGTGGTACACTGTATTCCACCATGTTGTTTTGATCGCACAAGGCAATGATGTCATCAAATCTCACTATTTCTCACGTGACTTTGTAATTTAATTTTTTCAAATTACCTTCAAAAAAGTTTAGGATAGCAATGTTTTTGGTAGTGCACTGCAATGCAGATACCACTTGTATGTGCACACACTGGTACAAGTTGTCACTGGTACATAGGTTATAGTGAAGAGACTCATACATTTCATGATAAGAACATGTGGGTGTGAAAAAAACATCAAACTTTCAAAGAATGTAACACATCATTAATTAATCAGGATCCATTACAATGACATTTACAATTGATGTTTATTTTTCAAACTGTATAATTATATATATCTACTTCTTGCAAGAATTTTATTAATTGACTAATTCATGACCCATACCTAAAGTTCACTCAACATGACAAGCCCATATAGTTTGTGTTAGATTCATCAATTACCATATAATTAATGTTTACTTCTACTCAATAAAATTTATCTATGACCACAAGAATTTTTTTTATTTTGTACAATTTTAACCCAGACCAATCAATCTCTTTAAAAACCAATGACCTCGACACAATTTGTTTGAGACCTAATTCTCATAGATGCAACCACAGGAATTTTCTAGTTTTGCAATATTTGAACCAAAACCAATTAATCTTACTGAAAACCAATGAACTAAGTGGCATTTGTTTGTAAAATCAATGACCTAAGTGGCCTTTGTTTGCAGTCCACAGTGAATAAAGGTATTTTTGCACTAAATGCATACCGGTATTAACTGAAATTTTTTAACAAAAATGTATCAGCACTATGTGTCAGCAACATACATGTGCCCCCCTGGCCATTTTGACATGCCATTAAAACAAAGCAATCACTTGTAAAATGCCAACATTTTGTGTTTTCCTTTCCATATCATGTGGCAACTCACATGGAAACCAAATGATTTTAACCCTCAACAAAAAACCTGCTGTCTGTTATCACAGCTACAAGTTGGACACTGATCAACTTCAAAGCCTACATATTTTTGCCACAAGAAATGTTTACAATTTCACTCTTCAACTCTAAGTTCCAAAAGACTAATTTTTACTAATTACCAGACTGGTATATTGTGTACAAGAAGACATTTTAGTCACTATTCAGTTTTGTGCTTTTCTTGGTTTGCCAGTGTTATAAAAGAAAAAATAAATCTTTAGTGAAAATTTCCATGTTTACACTTTCACTCTTTAACCCTAACAAAGTAACATCAAAGAATTAAAAACAATTACAAGAGAAAGACAAGTTTGTTTAATTAGGTGTAAAATAAATACAATAAACTTTAAAAAGTACTAAATCCAACCTTCCGTACCTCCTATAATTAATAAGAATTTGTTACGACAAATTAAAAAGTTTGCATATGTAGAGTGTGAAAATTTTTGTTACCAAAAACATTGTGTAGAAATATATTTTTCAATGTATACTATATTGTTGTTCATTAGCCCAGAGACTAGGTTATCTGGCTTGAAAATGTCAATTCACCTTTAGAACTGTCAAGTCAGATAGCCAAGTCTGTGGGCTATACTATCAAGCCAGTAGGTTGACTTAGATAGCCAAGTCTCTGGGCTAGTTGTTTAGGAGCAATAACATTCCAGCTACAACTTGTTCACTTGACAAAGATATGTTGAATCTCAGCCTGGTACAAAAACAACGAAAATAGCCAAGCTAGTATCACAATATAGATTTCATATTGTAAACAAAATATCCTTAAACTTTATCCAATTCTATTCTAGTATTCAGTAAACGTTACACCCAATACTTGATATCAACACCAACATCTTTTTCAGACATGAATTGCTTTGTTGCAAAAACAAATCTGACACTTTTATGTTGTTTGAAATGAAAGCAACACAGTCAGACATTGGCAGACAGCTTAGAACTGAGAACTTAAAGCAATCTGTCAGTACGTATTAGACGTCATTTGAGTTTGTAGTCAAGCATGTCTAAGTACTAAATAATCAAAGAACAAACACACAAAGTATACTAAATCTTTAAAATGTAAGAACAGACGACTCCAGTCACCTACAAATTTTAGTGTGTTTTTCTATGACACTAATGTCCATGAGATGAAGTTAATGTTAGTTGTTGAATTGCTTTCTCTTCAACTCTAAATCAAAGGGATGAAGTGTCTAGTAACTATACACGTTTTCTATGATCTCTCTCTCTCTCTCCACATATAGTCTAATGAACAAATTTTGATGAAAATCTAGCTAAAGGGTGAACAGCTCATGTCAGTAGTAATCCACATACTGACAGGTGGCTATAATTGGTTACTTCAGTCAATTTACTACAAACTCAACCTCCAGTTTGAAAGTAAGTCATGTGAGAATGTGATAACGTCATCAAGTATATATCAACACTCCAGTAGCATTAAACTACTGCTGTCGGTGGTAAGAACAAAATATCAAGTTAATGAAAGCCATTTGACTATACAGTGGAGAGAGAGATATGGTAAAAAACAACCACATGCATAGTTTCTAGATACATGAAGACATGTAATTTGTAAAGAAGGTAAAAAATATTTGATCCTCAATACATTTTATTGCAATCCCAGTTTTAAAATAGAGCACAATTTCATAAACAATCAATTTCAGTTTACATGCCTTTCATTGCAAAATGGTATATGTATAAAGTTTATTTTCAGAAAAAAAAAACAGATGGTGTAAACAACCTAATTTGTCTTCAGTTTAAAAAAAAGAATTTGTCACACACTATTTATTAGAGCAATAAAAGACTCATAGAATCTTTGTTTTCATGAAAATGAATCCCCCTGAGTATTTCAATCGGAAAACATGAAAGTCTCACTACCTGTCAATACCAGGCAGTCTGTTTCCTGTAGTCTCCCTGTAGACTAATTATTGAGGGACACGATATTAATGATGTGATTACTGTCTGAGACTATGTGAAAACTGGAATGTAGACAGGAGGTCAGACAGTCATGCAAAGATTATATTATTGAGTTTTGGCTGACAAGGATTCAGTCTGTATTATGTAACAACTGCAATTGGTGATTTATCCTCATCTCAGTGTTAAAACAGCTAGACAGTTTACACTTCTATGTAAAACAGTTAGGTAGTTTTTAATCACTAGAAGGCATTTGCTTGTACACCACTAAGTGCAAGTTGAGAGAGAAAGAGGATTTTTAGAGCCTCACTGTAAAAGTATGAATGGCAGGTGTTTTGTCTATGTTTGCAAAAACGCTATGTGGAGTTTATTTATTTGTGTAGTATTTGCTCTGTAGATACAGACCAGCCACTACATTGTAGATGAAAATTTAGTTCTCAAGTTGGCTGTATTGATTAAGTCAAGTTGCACGTTGTCTTCTTGTTTATCAATGAATGACAGTTACATTATATCATCCTCTCTATCAGTTCAACTAACACAGCTGGATATGGATGAGGGGGTGAAAATGGAGGTTAATTTTCTATAATTTTCATTTTTTGATTTATAATATATAAATGTTACTAAAACTTATAATTTTTACACTAGAAACCAACAAACACGTGGAGTACTTAAAATAATCAGAAACTTGTAATTGTCATTATTACATATGTACCAGAGATTACTTACACTGGTGTGTGTGCATACTAGTGGTATTATTATATATGTACCAGAGATTACTTGCACTGGTGTGTGCACATACTAGTGGTATTATTATATATGTACCAGAGATTACTTGCACTGGTGTGTGCACATACTAGTGGTATTATTACATATGTACCAGAGATTACTTACACTGGTGTGTGCACATACTAGTGGTATTATTATATATGTACCAGAGATTACTTGCACTGGTGTGTGCACATACTAGTGGTATTATTATATATGTACCAGAGATTACTTGCACTGGTGTGTGCACATACTAGTGGTATTATTACATATGTACCAGAGATTACTTGCACTGGTGTGTGCACATACTAGTGGTATTATTATATATGTACCAGAGATTACTTGCACTGGTGTGTGCACATACTAGTGGTATTATTACATATGTACCAGAGATTACTTGCACTGGTGTGTGCACATACTAGTGGTATTATTATATATGTACCAGAGATTACTTGCACTGGTGTGTGCACATACTAGTGGTATTATTACATATGTACCAGAGATTACTTGCACTGGTGTGTGCACATACTAGTGGTATTATTACATATGTACCAGAGATTACTTGCACTGGTGTGTGCACATACTAGTGGTATTATTACATATGTAC
This sequence comes from Glandiceps talaboti, assembly GCF_964340395.1. NCBI lineage: Eukaryota > Metazoa > Hemichordata > Enteropneusta > Spengelidae > Glandiceps > Glandiceps talaboti. Next base: position 556,879 of record NC_135570.1, on the reverse strand, counting down.
CAGAGATTACTTGCACTGGTGTGTGCACATACTAGTGGTATTATTACATATGTACCAGAGATTACTTGCACTGGTGTGTGCACATACTAGTGGTATTATTACATATGTACCAGAGATTACTTACACTGGTGTGTGCACATACTAGTGGTATTATATTACATATGTACCAGAGATTACTTGCACTGGTGTGTGCACATACTAGTGGTATTATTACATATGTACCAGAGATTACTTGCACTGGTGTGTGCACATACTAGTGGTATTATTACATATGTACCAGAGATTACTTACACTGGTGTGTGCACATACTAGTGGTATTATTACATATGTACCAGAGATTACTTGCATTGGTGTGTGCACATACTAGTGGTATTATTACATATGTACCAGAGATTACTTGCACTGGTGTGTGCACATACTAGTGGTATTATTACATATGTACCAGAGATTACTTGTACTTGGGTGTGCACATACTAGTGGTATTATTACATATGTACCAGAGATTACTTGCACTGGTGTGTGTGCATACTAGTTGTATTATTACATATGTACTAGAGATTACTTACACAGGTGTACACATACTAGTGGTATTATTACATATGTACCAGAGATTACTTGCACTGGTGTGTGTGCATACTAGTGGTATTATTACATATGTACCAGAGATTACTTGCACTGGTGTGTGCACATACTAGTGGTATTATTACATATGTACCAGAGATTACTTGCACTGGTGTGTGTGCATACTAGTGGTATTATTACATATGTACCAGAGATTACTTGTACTTGGGTGTGCACATACTAGTGGTATTATTACATATTTACCAGAGATTACTTACACTGGTGTGTGCACATACTAGTGGTATTATTACATATGTACCAGAGAATACTTGCACTGGTATGACATGCATACTAATGGTACTTTCAGTGCAGTACAATACCAAAAACATTATTGCAAGCATTATCCTAAACAAGCCTAAACTCTGTACTTATTGCACGTTTAAGACCATGTATTGTGCAGAAGGATATCTAAATCTGGACCTATCAAGGTCCGAAAGGTCCCTTCTTGCCTAGTTTCGATTAGGAATTGTTCTTATCATTTGTTTCCTTTTAATGGCTTCACCAATAACATAAAAACCTAGGATTGAAACTTTGGCCTTTAAAGTGTTGTAACTGAATTGAAGTTTCCCTACTTTAACACTTTGAATGAATGTGTGTGGAAAGACATCAACAACTATTGGAAGAAAGGTACATGAATGATGAAATAACAAGCTTTGCTACAATCACAGAATCAAGTCCTTATATAATGTCCCTATTCACCAATTCTCATTACAACATAAAACACTTGACAAGCAAGGTCACTGAAGGTAATAACATTATCTCCAAAACCTAGACTGCCAGTGTTTTTGTTTTCTCGATTAAACAGTACTTTACTTAGTTACTCTATCACTGGAAAACTACTACTAGGTACAGTATGAATTTCACCAGGTTTTCAATTCTACAGAGGTCTTAATAACATATAAGCAATATGATTATTATTTATTCCAGACCAACTTTCTCACAACTTTGCCAGACAACTGTGTTTCACATTTAAATTGCTATCCTAATCCGGACAGCTAAACCTTCAAGGTAGAGGCTCAAGTCTGGTAAATATTGACAACAAAAGGATACTTTACGTTCTTACTATTGCTATATATATATTACACAGCATTACTGTAAATACATGCATGTTCACATGGCAGACACTGTATGGATAATCTATCAACTCTTTGTCAGTGTTGATACACATTTTTCTATGGATTAGTTCACTAAAACGATCAACTCACACAAACAGATCTAGCTGCAGTAGTGTGAAGTCCAAACTCACAAACAGATCTCGCTGCAGTAGTGTGAAGTCCAAACTCACAAACAGATCTAGCTGCAGTAGTGTGAAGTCCAAACTCACAAACAGATCTAGCTGCAGTAATGTGAAGTTCAAACTCACAAACAGATCTAGCTGCAGTAGTATGAAGTCCAAACTCATAAACAGATCTAGCTGCAGTAGTGTGAAGTCAAAACTCACAAACAGATCTCGCAGCAGTAGTGTGAAGTCCAAACTCACAAACAGATCTAGCTGCAGTAGTGTGAAGTCAAAACTCACAAACAGATCTCACAGCAGTAGTGTGAAGTCCAAACTCATAAACAGATCTAGCTGCAGTAGTGTGAAGTCCAAACTCATAAACAGATCTGGCTGCAATAGTGTGAAGTCCAAACTCACAAACAGATCGATCTAGCTGTGAAGTCCAAACTCATACATTCAATCCCTGCATTAGTCTGACAGTGTTTTTGCTACAGTTAAGGAACTCAGGTAACAGAAAGGGGAAACCTGGCTATCAGGACTTTCTTTTTCACTGGCAGGACTACCACTAACTTTGAGTCCTGCATGATATGTCTAATAACTACTGGTCCACTTTTCTTATACATACAGGTAATAATACTGTGATAGTTTTTTTCAAGTACTTTTCATATGTTGTTCCTTTGTCTCTTTAACAGTACTGGTACACCAATCTCAGACTGCAAATACCTTCCACTGTTTATGGTTCATTTATCTGTTGACATAACACTTTTAAGTATGTTCTAATTTGTTTACAACTCGGCCATAAACACAGTTTATGTAAATAGCTAATACATGTACATCATGAATTATCACATGGATAACATCTTGTATATGGACCACTACAACAATGTTGGTGTCTTTACAGGAAATAGGGAGGTATCATCTATCTCTTAATCAAGGAAATTGAGAGGAATCATCTATCTTTTAATCAAGGAAATCGTGAGGAATCATCTATCTTTTAATCAAGGAAATCGGGAGGAATCATCTATCTTTTAATCAATTTGCTAAAACTGAACCTCATTCAATTTGCTGTAGTCTGGATGCCAATGTGGTAACAAATCATCTCTGTAAAGAGAAATCTTTAGATTCAATGAAGACTAAAGACTAGCACCAGACTATATTTGGAAAGGTGTTATCACAATACACTCTATCTAGAAAGCTGGTAGTAAGGGTGTTAAAACACCTGGGCAAACAGGAAAATAATGGAATTACCTTAGGCAGTGATTTGATAAGGATCTTAAATGAAGCAAGGGATGTCAAATCACTGGTAAAGAATATATTTGTGTCCATTTTTTTTACTCATTGACCCTTGAGAGTGAACTATGTTTTCTAAATTATAATAAGACACCAAGACCATCTTATGTTTTAACACAAAAGATTCAAGAACTGTTTGGAGGCCAATTAAGGAAACACCTCCAAACTTCACTCCAATCCTAAGTGTCTAATGAATGACAACATTGTACAGACAGTCAAAATGACCTAGATAAACAAGGTTTTCTTGTGAGTCGATCACCACAATTAACTAGTGCCTAGTAGTGGAACACTAGTCTAGTTACTGCATGTGTAGTCTGTAAGTAGTTATTTTTGTTTTCTAAGGTCGCGATCTCTATCTCTCTACTCTCTCCACATACAGTCAAATGGACAAATTCTATCAAAACTAACTAATCTCCTGCTGTGGAAAGGGTGAACAGCACATGTCAGTAGTAATCCATCACACATTGACAGGTAGTTGTTATTGGTTACTTCATTCAGTTTACTACAAACTCAACCTCCAGTTTGAGTAAGTGAAGTGAGGATGCATCCAATTTACATCACATTCAAATAGCATAAACTAATGCTGTTGGTGGTGGTGGTGGTGGTGGTGGTGGTGGTGGTAAGAACAGAATTTGGTGCTAGAAAAATCCATTTGACTATACTGTGGAGATGATTATAGCACATATAGGGCTAGACTAGCTAGTGGAGCACAAAATTTGGCATAACAGTAGTGGCATATCAAAATGGCATAGACAGTACATCCTCTACTCCCCTGTACTACAGTTCATCCTAAATGTAACATTGCAATATTTACCTGCTCAACCAAGGCCAAAGGATCGAGTTGCGTAAGAAACAATTACAGGTCTTTTAGATGTATTGTCATTTGTAGATTGTAGGCATTCTGCTTCACTACTTCCTATCTTTTATGTTTTACATCATGGTACAAGTTTGGGTGTCAATAGTTCATTCACTTGTAGAATATAAAGTTTGGGGTAGTTTCAGGACATCTCAAATAGATGTATTGGTAAAATGGGCATCAAAAAAACTTACTCTAATTATGTTTGGGAACCTGATTGTGGAACGCAGGTATTTTCCTAGTCTAGATCTATAGAGTTCTAAACTGGTACAGTATTACATATTAAATAAATTCATTCCTAATACCAGTCTAGTCAAGACGGTTACCAAAGGTGTTAAATAGTGATACGCCCCTGTAGTGAACGAAACACAAAGGGCGCATGTCAGTAGTAATCCATCACAAACTGACAGGCTGTCGTCATCGCTTATTGATATTCATTTGATACAGAAATGTTTTTGACCTTTCTAACATTTCTAGGACTGTACTGAAATGAAATGTCCAACCAGGACTCCACCTCCAGTGTGTTTGAACTAAAATCATCTTGTTTATATGAACACAGTTGGGGGTAGCACAGATTTCTGTGTTTGAACAACCGTCTTGACGAGACTGGTATTAGTAATGAAGTTTTTAATACGTAATACTGTACCAGATTAGAACTCTAGACTAGTATTTTCCCTACTAACTTACTATTCTAGGTAAAAACACAGAATAAGAATTTCAGCATGGCTAGTCATATATGGCCCTTCACGTGGGTGAAGGAGCCTCAGGGTCTATGGTACTGTCAAGGTGAACACTGAATCCATGGCCATGAGGGATGGCCCTCACTGGATTTCTTGGGAGACAAGTGTTTATATAATTAAAGGACTATCCAGTATAAACAAAAGATTATTATTATTATTAAGGTAGTTTCTCAAACTAAGCAGCTATTTGTGTTTGTACTTAATCAACACTTGAAGCAAATTACTTATTATTAAAGTTTATTAACACAGGTCTGTCTTCAATCAAGTCTGTCTTCAAAAGTGATCTCTGTATGAAATTAGGTGATTTATCTGTTGGTAGAACTAAAAGACCAGTTTTAATTAGACGTCAAATTGTCTATATTTTATCAGACATAGTTTGTTTTACTTCTATTTTGATATGTTATCATATCAGTATCACAGCACACTGGTATTAACACTGATTAAGACTGGAAGCCTTATTAAGCTGGTTTAATTAAACAATGTGTTGAAACACTAACACAGTTTTAAGCTGGTTAATTATCACAACCTAATTAGGGTAGATTATGATTAATTTAAATTTCTCTATGATGGTACTATACACACTATTGCTCTCTATGATGGTACTATACACACTATTGCTCTCTATGATGGTACTATACACACTATTGCTCTTTTGTACCACTAACCTCTCTATGGTGGTTCTATCAACAACCTTGCTGTGGTGGTTCTATTAATAACTAAACCTCTATGGTGGTTCTATTAATAACTAAACCTCTATGGTGGTTCTATTAATATCCAAACCTCTATATGGTGGTTCTATCAATAACCTCTCTGGTGGTTCTATCAACAACCTCTCTATGGTGGTCCTGTCAATAACTAAACCTCTCTATGGTGGTTCTATCAACAACCTCTCTATGGTGGTTGTCAATGACTAAACCTCTCTGGTGGTTCTATCAATAACCAAACCTCTCTATGGTTGTTCTATCAATAACCTCTATATGGTGGTTCTATCAACAACCTCTCTATGGTGGTCCTGTCAATAACTAAACCTCTCTGGTGGTTCTATCAACAACCTCTCTATGGTGGTCCTGTCAATAACTAAACCTCTCTATGGTGGTTCTATCAATAACCTCTATATGGTGGTTCTATCAACAACCTCTCTATGGTGGTCCTGTCAATAACTAAACCTCTCTATGGTGGTTCTATCAACAACCTCTCTATGGTGGTTGTCAATAACTAAATCTCTATGGTGGTTCTGTCAACAACCTCTCTATGGTGGTCCTGTCAATAACTAAACCTCTCTATGGTGGTTCTATCAATAACTAAACCTCTCTATGGTGGTTCTATCAACAACCTCTCTATGGTGGTTGTCAATAACTAAATCTCTATGGTGGTTCTATCAACAACCTCTCTATGGTGGTCCTGTCAATAACTAAACCTCTCTATGGTGGTTCTATCAACAACCTCTCTATGGTGGTTCTATCAATAACTAAACCTCTCTATGGTGGTTCTATCAACAACCTCTCTATGGTGGTTCTATCAACAACCTCTCTATGGTGGTTGTCAATAACTAAACCTCTATGGTGGTTCTATCAACAACCTCTCTATGGTGGTTCTATCAACAACCTCTATATGGTGGTTCTATCAACAACCTCTCTATGGTGGTTCTACTGCTAAGTTCTCTACATTGGTTTGCAAAGTAAAAATCTCTATTCTACACCAGTCCCACTGCAGTCATTGGAGTTCTTTACTATAACAGCAGTTGCAGACTCCACTCATTACAGACTGTTCTTACCTTTCATATACAACTTTTAAGGCCTAGGGATTTAAGTCCTTAAAGTGTGAACGATGTTACTGTTCTTTTCATTGTACGTTGAATGGTCATGTTGTTGGGGTTTACCACAAGTACTTTTGGAAATCATTTTCCCTGAAGCAAGTGGCACCACTAGTGTATTGAGACCGATTTTATTTCAATCAGAATACCGTTTTGTAGATATTACTTGGTCTAGCTTGTTTTCCAAGTACCCATTCAAACAAGAAGGGTCTTTTTAAGTCCATTTTTATCAACAAGGAGGGTCTTTGTACCATGTCTTACAGTATTGAATTCAACCACACCTTATTTAGGTTTCCAGATGATTTTTCGTTGTCATGGCATTAAGTAACTACAGTCGTAATGCTTTTAGCGTTTGCAATGGAGTGCGAAACAAAGGTGCCTTTTGGATAGCAAATATGCGGAGTGTGTAATTTTAGAGTTTTGATGTGGTCTAAAGAGGGTTTCTGGTTTTAGTTGTTAATCAATGAAAGAGAACTGAATGGCATGTGTTCGATTGCATTGTAAATAAACTTGAGCTGTGCAAATGTAAGGATTTGCGGCGAGTTTTGCTGCAGTGTAAACTTTAATGTAAAGAGTTGAAATGGTCCCATATTCCAACAATGTGTATTTGGCTGTTCTATGTGTAGGTACAGAAGGCCGCAAATGCTTTGTACCAACTGAATGCTTCCAAATTTACACCCTGGTTGGTGAACAAGAACACATTTCATCGAATGTTTCCCAAGTAGCACGTTCGGTTTAATTTATCCCTGTATTAGTAACATATGGCGCGAATCAATCTTCGACCCTATAGTAAAATTTATTTACTCCGAACGCAAACATTGCGATTTTTAGTAAACATCGATCGTTTTGTTTCAAAAAGTTCACACAGCTACACACGGGGACACGCGACTTTCTAGTAAAAATAGGGCGGACTTTAATAATTGCGATATTTCCAGCTAGATTAAGCCGCGATTATGATATACAACCGCTATTCCATTGTGTTCTCTCCACAAAATAATACAGTTTCCTTTGTTTACTGTTTACCGTTATTGGCGTTAATTATATCCAGTGTAATATGATATGGTATACTTACCGCGACGAAAGCAGAACAGCATGCCAAAGCAACTAAGACAAAAATGAAACCCCGTGCCATCTTAGTAAGGTTATCCACAACCTACATGTGGAAAAAAAAATTGCCAGTTTATAGTGCCCCAGTTTTAATAGTTTGATCGTCAAAATAATTAACAGAACTGCACAGCTGATTTTCAACAAATGACTTCGAACACCTTTGTCTAGTCGGTACGTGTAATTAGACACTTAGAAATTAGAGGGGTATGTAGAGTCAAGTACTAGTAAAACAGAACTGTGCTCATATGTACTTTCTGCAAGTTGGTGATGTAATCAGATTTCAGTCAAGAATATTGACGAGCAAGTTTCCGGCCACCGCCAAGTTCGTTGGTTCTGGCGATCTAGTTTCCAACTCTTTCGTACCGATTCCTCAACAAGGGTACAGTACAGGCGAGGTGACTTTTCAACAGCAAGACATTGCGAGGTGTGTGACGAATTAATGATAATATCTTCACTTTTACAGTTAAAAGTGTACATATCGAACAGATTTAAACAAAACTTGACAGAAATATCAGCTAAAGATCCTACCTGTTCAAACTAATTTTGTTTTACGCCGAGCTGCCTTTCTGTCTTGGTTGCTTCACGTCTCCAGCGCGATGTGTGTGCAGTATGCAGCCGAACGTCGCGTCGCCGTATGCAAATAAATCTACTCAGACGTGCTAATGAGATCACCGTACCGTGAAATGGTGCGGAAGACAGGTTGAACTTATTTGTGTGAGAGAGGGAATTCCGTGTCCGGTCAAGTCTCGCTAACTTCCCTGACAACGCAGTTATGAAGATGATACAAGATACATACCTCAGTCGAATAAAACCCTGTGAATAGAAACTTAGATAATCGATGAAAAGCTAAAGCTTCGACTAACTCTGAGCGCTAAGTACTTGATAACATATTAAAATAACAGACCATTGCCAAGCGAATTACGCCAAAAATAATTAGGAAGAAATTACAATAAAAATGACACACAGTGTTCATTCATTTATCGGTATATTTCCGGAACTAAGTATTGTCGCAAGTAGTGATATATGCGACTAGCGACTTACGCAAAACTTCAAAATCGGAACGTGGTGGCGCTGTTCAGTTTGCTGTAGCCTCAGACTCGGCCTGGTACATGGTATATACGGTACAGCTAGCTGCATGCTGCATGGATATGAGACGTAAAATCAAAGTAAAGTTTTAACATTAAAATGACATCTTCTTTGAAATTTTACCTGGATAATGACATGAATGAATGAGGGAGGGAGGGAGGGGAGAACGGGTTTTATAGAATGAATGAATGAATGAATGAATGAATGAATGAATGAATGAATGAATGAATGAATGAATGAATGAATGAATGAATGAATGAATGAATGAATGAATGAATGAATGAATGAATGAATGAATGAATAGAGTTGACGGTGCAATAGTATAGAATCATTCCTGTTGACCTGTTTCTATATCCCTGATTGAGTACAGCTTTAATTTTTTGCAACAGTGGGAGGAAGGGATTAGGCTGACATGGTGTAGACACGAGAATTTGTATAGCTGTCTAAACGTGTTTGCTTGAATAACACATGGTTTGCCTACACGTAAAAGAATTTGTAATTAGCTCACTCAAGTGGTCTAGACATCCTCTGTAAACATGCCTCTCTTGTGTGGTAAGCCGAGTATGACAAGTCGAGTAGGCCAACGAGAATTTTTTTATACTAGTTGTACGATTTTAGCTAACTTGATTTACGTGTAAAATCAGAAAGCAATTTCACAAGGGGAAGTTTATCATTGAAGTCTGAATTGACAAATACATTATAAATAAATAAATAACTTGAATGTGTACATTTCAATGACAGAGAAGAAAACAACCTCTCTCTCTCTCTCTCTCTCTCTCTCTCTCTCTCTCTCTCTCTCTCTCATATAGTGTTACGAGCAATGTATAAGGACATAACAATCACTGTATGTAGGATAATAATCATAATTATAGATATGTTATTATTATCAGTTCTTGCGGGAAGGAGGGGGGATTACCCGTGGAAATGGTGTAGATACTTGGGGTTTCAGGCCTTGGGCCTCACACTTGAATAAATCAACATCCTTGTGTGTGTCTCGTAGGTATATGTAAAATTAATGTCAATCAAAAACATCGAGGATGGCAATAGAGAAATATTTGCTGTATTTTAGCTGCTGAGGTTTCATAGCTGTCGAGGCAAGTCACTTTCTTTACTATAAATACAGATAAATAACGATAGTTTGAAGTACGACAGACATAACATTATGATATTATGACCTTTAAAGATATTTTGATGTAATCCATTACATATATCTACGTACTTAAAAAAGAAAGTTGACCACATCCGTTCATCAACACTGCACTGTCAGAGCAAATTTTTTATAACCAAAGAAGGGCGCCCTCAAGGGTTGAGTTTGACAGCTTGAGGCTAGAACGGTCCCTGTCCCAGTACAAAAAAAGTAATACAAGTTACGAAGATTAAGAAGCCTTGATTATTTAAATGAGTGTCTCCTTCAAAAACATTTATTACGACTAATAAGTGTCACCCATATTTGAATTAAAATGTGTTCGAATGTTCTGTCCGCACACGTTTTATTATTACTAATTAAAAAACGCAATTAATTAAACTACATACTGACTACTGCAATATGATATATTAAATATCGAATTTATCATTGCACCAGAAAGTATGACAGTCTCCAAAGTTCGGAGTTGAACCATGAGATTATAGAAGTGCGCCATCAAACGCACCATTCGTTAATTATTTCGTTTATCGCTCAAAACTTCAGCGTGACTATCCTGGACGGGGGCGCAAAACGTACCAATTTCGAAGCATTTCAGATGGAGTTTTTCTATTGATATGGTATCATATCAGAGCTTGAGTACTAAACTGTGACATAAAATAATACGGTTTCATTATATACTGATAGTATATCTGGTCACACGGAGTAAAACAACACCAAATTTGTGTAAACTATAAATAAAACTATAAACTTGGTCTTTAACCGAATCCAAAAAAATTGACATTTTGAGGAGAAAATTTTCTTCGACGAACAATCACACTATAATTTACTGTCGGTATTAGAAAATCGTTTTTATTCTGGTAATGATCTAACTTTAGAAAAGAATTCTCCAAACACGCGTTTATGGACACTTGTCAACTGTCACTAAAATGATCGATTTGTAAATTTACACACCTTAGATTTTCTTAAAGTAGAAATGAAGAATATAACAGTTTGTCAGCTAGTGCCCTATCGTGTCAAAATATATTTTTATATTGAACAATACCACAGACAAGGAAATCCCTTAGTCTTTGTCAACCCATATCTGTTCACGCAATATTGAATGACGCCACCACAGTTGAAGTTGGGGTAGCATTGGTAAGGTCGATTTTTTTCAAAAGGGGTGGTCACGTTAATAATTTTCCGTTTGTATTACGACAGGTGTTAGCGTCCATATCGCTGGTAAATACAATAATGGATAGGTTTCAAAAGTTCAAATGAGTTTATTTGAAAGAACATTTCTCTCTCTTCGTTCTTGCACGAATTATGTATTGATTTAGTGTCTGATGACGTCACTATTTGTTATTATGATTATCGGAGTCATTTGAAACTGTCTGAGTGTTTACCCTTTACTATATAGAGGGCAGTTTGGGGTAGCTTGAAACTGACTGTAATTGTTGAGCTCTGTTACATTTCATGCCGTACTCGACATACTATGGATTGACTGAACTGGTAGGCTCTGGACTTTTACTCGTGCAAGCCTTGATTTTTGCAAGTTTTCGGCAATCAAGATGTCGTCCCAGCAGCCTAAAGTTGAGAGAAGACAGCAGAAGACTGTCGAAATGGTTTCCAGCTCTCTGGCATTCGTTTTGAAATGCTCCAAAGACAAAGTAAAGAACGGTAGGGCGGTCTTCGAAGAGATTCAAAATGAAAACAAAATGCATTTCTGGAATCGAGAACTCAGCGAAAGTGTTTTACAACTCAGATATGTGGGATGGTTCGAACCAAGCACCCTGCTTGTACAGGGAGGAGAAAAACAACTATCGATTATTCGGGAAGCCTTTGCTCGACGAGTGCTGAAGTCACCACGAAACTACACCATCAAACAACTCGGTAAGTTTATATCAATAACGTACCGTCGAACAGGTAATATGACATGGGGGATCATGGGTAACGCTGGGTACTTTTATACTTGACGAATATATGTTTGTAAAAAGTACGGAAACTGGCTGTTACAACCCTCTTTCATGTAAAAGTAACCAATAAAATGGCCAAGATTACTTCAACATGTACTTTACACTGGTACGATTATCATAACGGCTGCGTGATGTGCGTGTAACGGGCCACCATTTTTGGCCACCCAAACACCAAACAACATATCGACGTACAGTAATCGACATAGCTTCCAATTACAGGCAACCCTTTGTGAGGATCCCGTACAAACAATGCTAAAGGTTCCATTTGAAATCTCTTCAATATTTGAAAAAATGAAGGGACTATCACGTTTGTGTGTTTATGTAAGGCAGCTAAAGAAAGGTAATTTAATGTGTGTGATACTGTGAACGAGATTGACCATGTGAAATTGATACAATCACCATTAGATCAATTAAATATAACAGGAGTCTCGTTCATGGTAATTAAATCAGCCATGGAAATTAGTGTAATTTTGGTTTATTATCTCAGTGGAAGTTGTCATGGTAATTAGATACAAGTACTTCATTTACTAGATACTTTAATTTCCTTACCGCATATCAACACTTTTATCCTACATAGTGTCAGACAACTGTAGTTTTTAGTGACTAATAAAAACAGGTAAATATCACCATTATTGATTATTCTATTAAAATATCCATTAAAAGTAACAAACAGTGTGTGTAAAATACGAACTTTACCTACAAGTGAGTTTCCTTATAGATCGACTTACTCAGTACAGTACTTCATAAAAACACTTTGTTTTGTCAGTTTATGTTATTTTGTGTGGACCTCACTGTATAGTGTAGAGGCAGCCATTGTCAGCTAGATGGTGGTATGAAGCTCTTTATTCGAACTCTTTTCAAATAACAGCACTGGGAACTGGAGGTCAGTTTTTTAACTGCCCTATTGGATCCGACATGTTTTGTTGATTCTATATCAGGACATTCTGTATTGTTAATGTGAAACCTTTTTCTTGATCACCAACCAAATCAATTGGTTATCAGGTTTAACCATCAAGGAGACCCTTTTTTTGTTTCTTGTGTGTAGAGGTTGGTGTTTTCAAAAGTAGTCTTCTGGTATTCATATTTAAAGCAGACCATACAGTGGTGATGTATAGCACTCACTGCACTACATTGAACATATACAGCAGTTTAGTACATTACTATCTGACCCATACACTTGTAAACATACCCAGGTGCAGGGTGTAAAATCAACCAAGGTAGCCATGTTACAAACATGTTTTACATTTTATACCTCAGCAACTGATAAGAAAGTAATTATTTGCTTCTTAGGACGCCAGTTTGCAGTCTCCAGTAACTGGTCCATTACCCTTTTATGGTTTATCCAATTACACAAACTTAAAAGAATGGTTTAAAATGACTTTGCTGACAGACGCGACCTCACCTTTCCATGCCAAAGTAGTGGCACTGTCTTCCGCTTAGGTTGAGAGTTCAAATTGCCAGCTCACTGTTTTTACCATGGTGTCAGAACCATGGCAACACCCAGGTCAAATCAAGTAACTGTTATGGGTTTCTTGATGAATTTTGTCATATGTCTAAAAAAAAATAGCTTAGAATTATGCGATATCAGGTTGAGGAAGTTCTGTTGTTTCATGAAATTCAATAGCAGTGCTGTGACTTTTGACAAACAGAAAAGGAACTCACTGATTTCATTTGAACACATTTCTAATTTTTTTGTAAAAATTCAGATAAGAGGCAAATATGAACTTCAGGTAAAATACACAAAGTTGTAATACATAAACTGATTTTCTGTATGACCACTACAAACATTACTGATGTAAATGGGTTGTTTATAGCAAAACTGTCCTGTAATTAAGATTCCTGTAATTAAGATTCTGGTGAAAACAAAGGTATTCAAATGACCAGACACTTTGAACTTGACTCAGTAGCATTACTTATCTAGTCTTACAATAAGCTCATTTCCTTTTAGCATGTGACTGTCATAGAAGCTTCTCACATGCAAATGTAGGGATTGTTTAGAATTCTAACTACTTTATTTAAGTTCAAAGTGTCAACCACTTTCACATGAAAATGAGTGAACTTTGTCAATATTTTTGCCCTCTTTGTCAACTTTTTATCACCCGTCAAATTCTTTTTGGATCAAGATAATTCAAATAGTCCATTTTTATGCAGTGATATCAGAAATTTGGTTTAAAAGCATCATTTACAAAATATTACTAAAATGAAAAATCCATATTTTTGTACACTTATCTGCCATTGATTATATTTGTCTGCCATAATCCCTCGGGGCATATTACATATTCAGATGATATGAACTTGAATTGTGGACTTATTACAATATGTACAACTACTACGTTATTTAAAGTAAATTACTCAGGGAAGCAGAAAGTCTAGAGCGGAGTGCCTTTTGAAAGATTATTCCCTGGTTACGCTTTTAGCAAACCAACTTTCCAGAAACTAATTCTTCCTTGACCTGGAGCTTCACACATATTTGTTAGTTGAGTCTAATAATTGAAAACTTTAGAAAAACTATGATGTTTTTTCAAAGACCTTGTAGAATGACCAGTTTATTACTTTAACTACAAGTGTTGTTGATTTCAGCCATTTATGTGTCAGATCAGGGATCAAAAGAAATTTGTGAAATGTTTGGATGAAAGGGAAAACAGAATGAAATACGCTGAAATTCAAGGGTAGTAGACAAAACAAGATGTCTGTAGTTATAGTTGACATCAAATAGTGTAGTAGTACAAAGAAAACAGTAGAAATACAAAAACATAGGATTGATGTGAAACAGAGACTAATGACATACAATGTAACCGTGGTGACAAGCAATGGTTCCAATCTTCTGTCTTTCAAGCTTACCAAATACTCAATAACCAGGCCCATTATCCAGCTAAGGTCTTTCTTAAAGGTTGAACAAATTAAGAAATAGAGAACTAACGAGGGTCAGTGTAGTATGTGTAGGCAGACATTGGCTTAAATCTGTCATTTGCCTTCCATGAGTTAGTTGTTAAATACAGATATTTGTCTTCCATGAGTATACCCATGGTTGACATTGGCTCAGATTTACATGTATCATTTGCCTTCCCTAAGTTAGTGTGCCCATGGGTAAATGTGGTTACATTTAAGTTAATTTTTCTATTTCTTATATGAACTCATAGTTATGCCTGTACACTAAAACTTAAAAGGTTTTGTACACCAGAGTCTGATATTAAAATGTTATTTTTAAAAATGGACTATTTCGACAACAATTCTCTTTATCATTCTTGCTGACAATTGATGCTGTTAAGATGAAGATGAGAGAAAAATAATGACAATGGTCAGTGTCTGTGAAATCTGTTCAATGACATGGGTAGGTGAATCTGTTTAATGTTTTGGGTAGGTAAATCTGTTTAATGTATTGGGTAGGTAAATCTATTTAATGTATTGGGTAGGTAAATCTGTTTAATGTATTGGGTAGGTAAACATCAAGTGTGCACACTTTTAAGGTAGCAGTTTGCATAGACAGCCTAGTGGAGTATGAAAACATAGACAGCCCTGTGAAAAGCATATTATGGTCATGAAGAACAGCACAACACATCACAGCACATTATATTATATTAAGAAAAAACAGAACAGCGTACTATACATGTTGTAAGAAAACACTGTGCTACGTATTGTAGCTTGGAAGCTTTTGTAAGCAGGTGGAGGTAACTCAGTGTACGAAATAAAGATGTCAAACAAAATGATGCTTTTAAGATGGAAAACATCACTGCTTAGAAAATGAGCCACTCTAATACAGCCACTGAAGCTTTCCAGCATCCGTTTTGTTGACTGGTGATTGACAGGCGATGGAAAATGTTCTTACGGGTATTAAAAGAAAAAGACACATGTTAGATGTACTGGCATTGAGATGGGGCTGAGGCTTACCACTGATAAGATGACATAAATAGAAATAATAATGCTGTCAAAGTAGAAGTAAGAGGAAATTTCAAAGCAATGTTGTTGTGTAGATTTAATGGAAAAAAGCTGCAGACAGGCTTAACTTTATCCAGCTTGGTTCTAGTCTAGTATAATGACAGCACTTCAGTGCTCTACTTATGGCGCCATATTTCTAAAAGTTTTGTTTTGTAAAAAGTTCATAAACTTGGGACAAGTTATGAGATTAAATCTGATTTTTTCTGTCAAGAATGAATGTTTTGTATAAAACAAATTTCAGAAGAAAAAAATTAGACAGCAGAATGCAGAAGTTTGTGTTGATTCATCTGCAGTTCAGCAAACACTCCTTTTTATAGTTCATTTGTAGGTGTACAGGTAACTAATATTGTGGAAGTTTCAGGAAAGGAGCAACTTTTGTTCAGAAACATTTCTGATAGTGTTTTAAAATTCAAGAATCGAAAAATTCTCCTCGTCCCCTGGAGTCAAGATGTACAGGAAACTAAGTTTATTAACTTCAGTAAAGCTGTGATGTCATTGGCTAATTTGATGGATCATCATGTCAAAATGCTCTGAGTCAGCTATCACAACACCATATATGAGATAATATGTTGTATTTGACAAACTCAAGTTGAACAACAAAATAACCATTGTGAAAATTACTAATACTAAAATTATGATTATGTAATTTTCATGTTAACATATGCTACACCCATAGTCTTTTCTTGTTGTGTTAATATTTTTCCCCAAAGATTGATTCTCACATTCTGGCAATATTATAAATCTGAAAAATCACCTTTCAAGTTCATGCCAACACATTTATGTAGAATGACAAATGCAAAGTCCATGCTAAAGCCTCTAGACAACTCAGCCTGACAAGCTTACTATTCTATATAAATTGAGTTAATTTTTTCTAACCACCTCCTATGTAATTATCACCAACCTTAACTATGGATTTATCAAAGTAATACCACTCATGTTTCCTCTGTATATTGTATTTCTTACAAATTGCTCTGGAAAATTGAAATAACATTTATGAAATTAATAACTCTGAAATTTCATCTATATTCAATTGTCATCAGTCATGACTGTGATATACATTGTACATTGTATATGTCCTAGTATTTCGTTCCTCACATCTTAATACATATCCCTTTTGTGTCACATTTTCTGCACAGCTGATCTCATTGTCAAGTCTTCCATTTTTGTGGGATATTATTACCAGCTGTTCACCATGGCTGAATGTAAACCATGTTAGTTTCATAGTAGTAGATATGTCAACATAACTAGAGTTGTGAAGTATTGTTGAGCCAAAACATGGTTTGAATTGTATGACTACATAGAAATGCACAGGTGTTGATTTGTCCGGCCATTTTGAATTGATTCCACTACATGTACAGTACACATTAAACAATCATGGAGTATGTAAAAAATTAATGTGAAACTGAAGACATCTTTAGTTTGGAAATCTTTCCATGTGAATCAGATCTCAGTACCTGTAATAGCATTTTACCACATGCTAGTGGGTCAAAACAGAACAAGAAGGTTGACTCACGTATATATAGTAGTAATGCATACATTTGTATGTAGCATGTTGAATGGAAGTCGGTATTGACCAAGGCATTTTTGTGACATGCCTAGGTGATAAAATATTACTAGTATTTCTGAGTTCTGAAAATTGCCTAACAGTGACATTAAACAGAATGTCATTGGATTCATGTGCTTCTGTACAAATCCTACCATAATGTAACTGTATATGAGTTTTCATTAATATTGCCTGCTGTAAAAACATACCAAATGTATTGAAAATAGTTCAAACCTTCTGATCAGCTAAATATTACTTCTTTACTAATTATTGCTGGTACCCTGTACACTAGAAGACTTGATGTCCATATATGTAAAGAGTTTTTGAGTTGGGTTTATAAGGATGTCAAGAGAATATGATACTACTGGATGATGTTTTGTTTTTGATCACTATCATGTGATCATACATGTTTCAAGTACAAATGTAACTATTATACAAAGTTTAATATAACATGAAGAATGGTGAATCATATATATTTTGAAATATGAACAAAAATGGTGAAAGATATAGATATTTAAAATATTCCATTTACAGCTACCGGGGATGTTAATGTCATTGATTGATTAATTGATTGATTGATTAATTAATTAATGGATCAATACAATGTCCAAGCAGTAAGGTAACATTTTTGATTTCAAGAATTTACACGGTATTAATTGATTGATATCAAGCGATATGATGATACAGCCACGATTTACAATATTGCAATGAATTTGTTGTGTTGATATACATTGTATACATACCCTAGTGTATCAATGGATTATATGCTATGTATTTTACGGTGTTGAAAATTCAGAAAAAGTTGGACCAGAAATCTACTACAAAACAATTCAAATAACTTTAGAGCTTGAATTTTCTCAAATAGACCAGACAGGAACAATTAGAATGAACATAGTTATGATATACATACTAACATTAATTTACAAAAACCCACATCAACTCTAGTTTTAGGAATAGATTATTTACTAATAGACAATATAGAAAAATACATGTACAGATGTATAGCATAATACAACACAACAACACAACTGTACTATGACGCCCTTCATAGTGTACTAGATTTAATATGAGGACATAATATGCAACACAACATAGCTAACACAACTCAACACAACACAACTCAACTCAACTAACACAACACACAATCCATGATACCAGCATAGAATACAACAGTGTATCTGTACTGCAATATTATAATATCATTGACAACCCATATAACTAAACTATATTGAATAAAAACACATATAGTATATGAGTATTTTGTACATATCATTTGATATATTCATACCTTGAAGTTTGTAAGATGACAAGATTAGGAATTTTACTTTCTAGGAAATTTATGACTGTGTTGAGTAGTAATCTGCATTAGTAATTAACAAACACAGATAAAACGTTCATAAATATATTCTAGTTTGCAAGATAGAAGATTACAACTAATATGTATAAATATGAAACTTTATCAGTTTTTGCAAGAATTCATCTAATAAATATTTGTTTTTAAAGTTCTGACTGGTTATAAATTCTATTTCTGTTGCAATGTAATATAGTGTTAAAACCATTTTAACATGCCAGTATATTGATAATATAGTTTCATGTCTGTATGAGATGGCAAGTAGGAAGTTACCATGGCAACCATAGTTTTTTGCAATTTAGTGGAATTGAAGTAAAAGGTGTTGAATTAAATATTTATTGCAGAGTTGTAAATTATCCTTGATAGATTAGGGACTGTCTCAAATTGTTGTGTGAGGTAAGGGAGTGGAATTTTTCATTTGAATCAAAAATCCATGCCCTACTCACGAAAAAAAGTTTATTAGATTGATAAACAACAATAAAATGATGTATTTTGCTGCTAATTTTGATCAAAAATTGACTGTAAACCACAGCAAATGTTTTAGTACAAAATGTACATCAGCATGCAATGTAGGTACACTTTATATTAAAGGGCAAAAACAAAAGTTCTTAAATTCTCACACTAAGTTAAAAATGAAGGCCAGCAATCAAAACATTAAGAGCTACCCCTCCCCCCCTCTCTCAATGAAATATGTCACAAAGTGGAAATTTTCACCTGCAATTAAAACCTTCTACCCTCCCCTCTGTCCTTCTCCTTACCTTCCCACTCCTGCAATGAAATATATCACAAAGTAAGTGAGAAAATGAAGACCATTTGTCAAAAGAAGCCATCCCCTTCATCAGTGACAGAAATTTAGTTGAGCACATTTTGTACAATTTTGCAAAGTTACAGCATCTAAAACACAAGAGCCTGTTATGATGGTGTTTAGATATGATAGATAGCTTATCACTAAACAAACAGTGTTTTACACTATACATATATACAAACTGAATAATGCTGATTTGAGAGTTTTATTAATGGCTTTGGGAAGAAAAAATATTCAGTTCAGATTCAATACTGTGCCATAGACTTTGTGGTGATTGACATGGCTACGTTGTCGACTTCTTCCCTTCCAGAACTACAGGTTCATTACCAGTGTTTTACTGAGGTAATTAGGAGCCCTGCTATGTTACTGACACAGAAAATTGGTTAGATTTCTCTACCTTGTGACATGTAAAATTCTAGTGGTGATGGTGAGGGGATTAAGTGACCTTACTAAAATGTGGGGAAGTTCCCCACCTCTTCTAGTAAGGGACCAGCCCCCCCCCCCCCCCCCCCCCCAGCTCAGGTAGATTTTGATTTTATACTTATATATTGACTGCCTGTTAAAAAGCATTGCAAATATTGGCTTTGAGAGAAAACTGAAATTAATGTAAAAACAAATACCAGTGCCGTTTTAAAATGAAAATCCTTTAAAATAATTTTGCTAAATTTGTGAGAAAATCTACTTTTCCATATTGCTGTAGCCTCATTTATCAGTTTCCATTATTTTAATAAATTGATGTGGAAGCTGGTGCAGTGTTATTCTTTGTGTAAAAAACATGGCGTTATTACCTGTAAAATGAAGACATGCTGACGTAAAAATGTAGTGCCCTTAGCAGGATACATTTACCTGTACTATAGTATCAAACCAATTTGCGTAAGTGTGACTGACTGATTAA
Source organism: Glandiceps talaboti (assembly GCF_964340395.1). Classification (NCBI taxonomy): domain Eukaryota; kingdom Metazoa; phylum Hemichordata; class Enteropneusta; family Spengelidae; genus Glandiceps; species Glandiceps talaboti. Next base: position 536,521 of record NC_135570.1, on the reverse strand, counting down.
AACCTGCTAGCTATTTTCTCATGAATCTAAGTTGGGTCACTTTCTCAAATACATGTATGCCAGACTGGGGTGTCAATGCTCACATGAAAAGATTTAATCTCACTGTGTGCAAGGTTGTGTTCCAAAATACATTCTATCACGAATTCTCTGTCAACAGCACGGCACATTCTGAGACGACAAATATCTGCAGTTTTCATCAAATGTAGTGGTATCTGAAAATTGATTATGTGTTTTGGGGCTGTCAGACACAAAAGTAAAATCAGCGATATATTTGTACACTGTGGAATTGTTTGACAGAGTATAAATTCTTCTGTCAAGTTAGTGTTGATGTCATTGCAGTGGTTGTAAAATGTAGACTGACAGGTTGAAGAACTGGAGACATCCACAGAAGTAGGGGATAGGGCTTACTAGTCAATTGGAAATGATTGAGGTTGACAACCTGGTAGACACTCAGTGTATTGATGGATAAAAAGCTGTACTTGTCTTATCATATGTAATATTTAAATCTCATAGAATGCTTGATACCTTGGATTTGATTGGAAGTACTGTTGAGTTTTTGTAGTGTTTTTAGGTTCAATAACTGTGAGAATAGACAATTTAGTCATTTACATATTTGTATGTATTTTATAGGAATACAGAGATGGGAAGATTTTGTGAATTTTGACATTTTCATATTTTATGGTAGGGAATGTTATGGACCTTCTATGGTATTTGTAAAATTAACAAATCTGATATAAGAGAGAACGGAAAGTTTTTTTAAATTTATTATTATAATTATTATTATTAAACTTTATTTCAGGGGAAAAAAAATTAATACAACAATGCTGAAAACAACCCATAGCTTAAAGAGACAGACAAGAAATGCACACAAAAACAGAATTATTTGATAGGAAGTTCTGTAGTGTTTTGTAGATGAATACATGGACCGATAAAAGAAAGGGGACACTTTAGTAAATTTATTTGCTGTGGTCATATATATTTCATAGGAAGCTATTTAGTTTCTGTAGTGTTGTTGCTAAGGGCAATACAACTTAAATGATAACAGAGAAGGTGAACAAATCTTATCAAGTGATATTTTCATACATATTTAATCATAATTTGAAAGTAATGTCGACTGAAACTTGAAAACGGTGTCAATTTTATCTACTTTGCTGTTTAGTTAACAAAGTTAGATTTTCAAGAATAAACTAGTTGCATGTGTCAATGATATTTTGTAGTGCAAAATTTTACATATTTTAAAGTAACTTTGTTATATTTTACTGTAATTTTGTTATACCTTACAGTAATTTTGTAATATTTTACTGTAATTTTGTAATATTTTACAGAAATTTTGTAATTTACAGTAACTTTGTTATATTTTACTGTAATTTTGTAATTTACAGTAACTTTGTTATATTTTACTGTAATTTTGTAATTTACAGTAACTTTGTTATATTTTACTGTAATTTTGTAATTTACAGTAACTTTGTTATATTTTACTGTAATTTTGTAATTTACAGTAACTTTGTTATATTTTACTGTAATTTTGTAATTTACAGTAACTTTGTTATATTTTACTGTAATTTTGTAATTTACAGTAACTTTGTTATATTTTACTGTAATTTTGTAATTTACAGTAACTTTGTTATATTTTACTGTAATTTTGTAATATTTTACTGTAAATTTGTAATGTTTTATGGTAATTTTGTAATATTTTACAGTAGTTTTGTTATATTTTACTGTAATTTTGTTATATTTTACGGTAATTTTGTAATATTTTACCGTTATTTGGCTATGATTGTTATAGTGTGGATACATTTACTGTACCATGCTTTCCATACCATGCTGTAAGGTAATAAACCATTAACCATTAATATTGATATTTTGCAGTTGTTAAAATTGATATATTTCACAATGTTTTACAATAGTTTGCTATATTTACAGTATTTTACAGTATTTTATACTATTTTCAGCATTTTACATGGTTTTATACTATTTTACAGTATTTTACATGGTTTTATACTATTTTTCAGCATTTTACATGGTTTTATACTATTTTACAGCATTTTACATGGTTTTATACTATTTTACAGCATTTTACATGGTTTTATACTATTTTACTGTAACAACTATTCAAAACTGTAAGGAAGGGATAAGACACTCAACTTTTCTCCTACCATGGGGTGGAAGTGTAAGGAAGGGATAACAGACACTCAAAACTTTTCGCCCACCATGGGGTATATGTAGAAGTGTTTAGACTGTCCATCAGGGTCTATAGACTGTCCTTGACTTACATATATTTCAGTTCTGATACTTTGGTTCAAATTTTGATAAAACTTGTAGATTCTCAATATTCTTCTTTGTACACCCTGAGAATCTCAGGGCACACAAACATTACAATATTGACAATCTACAAATATTTTTCCATGTACACCCTGAGATTCTCAATATTTTCCATGTACACCCTGAGATTCTCAATATTTTCCATGTACGCCCTGAGATTCTCACTGTTTTTCCATGTACACCCTGAGATTCTCACTATTTTTCCTTGTATGCCCTGAGATTCTCACTATTTTTCCTTGTATGCCCTGAGATTCTCACTATTTTTCCTTGTACGCCCTGAGATTCTCACTATTTTTCCTTGTATGCCCTGAGATTCTCACTATTTTTCCTTGTATGCCCTGAGATTCTCACTATTTTTCCTTGTACGCCCTGAGATTCTCACTATTTTTCCTTGTACGCCCTGAGATTCTCACTATTTTTCCTTGTACGCCCTGAGATTCTCACTATTTTTCCTTGTATGCCCTGAGGCAATGAAGTATACATTCACGAGTTGTTTTCTCAAATTGTATTCTGAACAGCTGAAGGACACAGGCCTTTTACATATACCTGTCAGAATTTTTTAGTGCTTTGTCCCTCCCTAAACATACAAAGTCCACTGATGTTTTCTCTTTATGGTATAAAAAAACACACTGGATTGCTTGTATGAATCTTTGTCAGTCTTCAAGTCTCAATTCCTTTCAGTGTTGACACAACTTCACTCACAATAATGGGGGAACAAAGGCAAATTATGAGCCGTTTTTCTGTCTAGCTGTCTGAAGTCTAAATTCAACACAATCTGTCACTTATGAATTCCCTAGTGTATGAGATATATAGAGTATACCATTCAGTTGGTGTGTACAGGTAACTGACCTCTATCTAACCAAGAGAATAGAACCGGATCAGTTTTCATCCAGGCATGCAGCTATACAAGTGTCTGAAGCTTACCATTTATTTTTTAGCTGCGGGCAATCACAGCTTACCTTACATAGTATGGGCAGAAAAAGCAGCTTTGTGCGACATTGGCTATTTCCCCCCGATACTATTAACTAATGATACTGCAACATTACATGCCTTTCCATCATAAATAGAAGGCTACTGTGACTCTTACATAAAGATTATCACCTGTAGGACACAAAACAAGTTTTGGTTAATGGAATCTGAATACATAGTATTGTTTTAGTTGGATCTCTATGAGTTCTCAGCATTGTAATGACTTCTGTACTTTTCAGCCTGAGGTTTAAACTGTAACCAAGCCAAGCCCTCAGGCCATAGTTTGTCAACTTTTTGATAAGGCCAATTTAGTGCTCATGTCAGTTTATACAACAAAGACAAATTTATTCCCTGAGGAACTGAATTTGAACGGATAAAGCTTTTAATTCAGCCTTCACCAGGTGTTGATAACATCCATTGTTTTCAGTGATTTGAATTGTGTCTTCATTGATAGATATGAGGTCAAGGTTGAAAGGTTAGAGGTCAGGGTTTGAAAGTTTGGATTCTTTCAAAGAAGCTGTAGATATCAATGGGACTCATTGTTATGTTGTATTACATGTGAAAAATGCTAAGCAACCTCTTTTAAAAGTCAGGAAAAATAAATCCTATGATTGCATTTCGAGAGATAACAAACCAATATAAAATTATGTGACATTTTAGTTGTAAATAAAAGTGTGTATTGGCAGACAGACTGTCAGTCACACTTTACATGTATTGATGGCAGTATGTGATGTAACTTTACATGGTATCGCACTGTATATGTAGATAGATAAATATGATATATACATTATAGTCACAGAAATGATAAAAATTATCTGTGTAAACATTCAATCTATATTCATAAATTTGAATTAATTTTGCACCAACAAATACTAGTAGCTAAACAAAGTTTTCACCAGGTCTCCATCATGGCTTTGTCAGTATTTTCTGAAGTCACGATGCATACTAGGTGAAAGCTGTGGTGAGTTCAGTTAGTAGTATTTCTTGATTCAAAATGAAGCTAAATTTATAAACGTACTTGAGAGTCATGTATTGTACTTTTTGTTTTTATTTGTACATTCTTTGGATTAAATATTTTATAAAACATACAAAATTTATCTTTCACACCTAATATTGTGTAAATAATTTGAACACATGTGTTAGCTGACTGTGACTTGCTTATCTGACTCGGGCTTGGCAGTTTTGGTGAATTGTTTTTAAGCCAAGAGCCAAGTCTCTGGGCTAAACCACATGTACATGTCTACATGCTTTTGAAACCATGTAAAGCATGTCATAGTTTATGTTCACATGTTTATGGTCTGTTTATGAATTTTTAAACTGTTTTAAAGAGTAAACTGCAAAGTTATGTTATTGTTAATTGTATAGTTTTGGGGGATTTGTTATGAAAAATGTTACGATAGCAACTTTCACACGTCTGTTTTCATAAATATTTTTCTTCTAAATCTTATTAAAATTTGTATTTGTAGAATGTTCAAAAAATGTATCCATAAAATGAAAACTGAGAAATATTGCTGAAAAGGTTAGGTTATGTCTATCCAGCTGTGTGTATATGTGTCTGCTGTCTGGACGTTAACTGTCACAGAAGAAAAATTACAAAAAATTGTTGAAAAGACTCCCTTGGGAGACCTCGTTAGCATCAAATTATTACAACTGCTATGCCTATAGCTTCACTAATAGCTCAATAAAAATGAGAAACTTGTTCCAGATGATGGAAAAACCACATGCCTACTGCAAGAAAATGGTCAAATTAGCCTTAATATATTCAGCCTGTGTTAACCTCTGAAAAGAAATAGAAAAGAGAAAATTGCCGTTATTTTATCCGCTTACTTTAAAATAGATGTGCCATGACGACTGGAATTGATTTTGGTTGATTCATAAAACCCCAAATTAGGGTCATTTTGCATCCATTTGATAGCATTATAGCGTTACACAATAGAATTTATTGATTGTTGTCATTTTCAGTATTGAAAATGTACCAAATGGAAAGAAAGCCGCTTTCAGTCAATATATGCCATTTACATGTGGCAAAATCAGCTCATTTCCTTAGTGTAATGGCTAGCAGTATCGTTCATTGAAGTTTATGTTGATAAAAGTATTGCATAAATTAATGTAGGAACTGCAAAGACTATCATTTTTAGGAGTTTTATTTTTATTGGAAATTGACTTTTTATGTTAAAATACAAGTTTTAAGAATCCTGGTTTTGTATCTGTATGATATTTATATATTACCAATGTAATTGTGATTAAAACAAATTTGATTTCTTTTTTCTGTGACAAAAAAGGGAAATAGAGTTGTAACTCTTCACAAAATTTTGTATGTCAACCCTTTCACTCAGTGAAAGAATATCGGCAAAAAAACTAACAATTTCATAGTTAAGAATTTTCTTTGGTTCATGTATAATGTTATTGAGGATGTGATTCAGAAAAGATTTACCATTGTTTGCAAGTGTTACTATGACAATCTAAGATGAAGAAACCTAGAGAATACAGTCATGTGGTGATTTTGTGCTCACTTTTCCCTACCATGCCTGGCATTCTGCTCTTACTTTCCCCCTACCACACCTGACATTCTGCTCTCACTTTCACCTACCACGCCTGACATTCTGCTCTCACTTTTCCCCTACCACGCCTGGAATTTCGCTATAACGGTTGTATTAAACCTAAAAATAGATTATGATTTCCTGCAACAATGTTGAATATGGTAATCATGTTTACATTGTATTCCTCAACATCGCAAGTTGGTTCTTCTCATGTGGTGATGCTATTGATGTCATTTCACAGCGCCAAGAATTAAAAACCCTATAAGTGCACGGGATGTGCCTATTTTTGGACTGTATAGCTTAGGTATAGGTTGTTAGCAAAATGCCGGACATGGTCATGAAAAGCAAGTGCAAAATCCCAACACCACAGGATTGCAGGCTAAAGATGAAGGTGGCTGAGAATTTGTGAAATTTTTTATAAGACTACGGTATCCCCTATCAGTGAATACTGTACTATACGTTTCTCAGTGTGAAGAACAAGATGTCAGAATAATAGATGTGTCAGTGACGTACATGTACAGTCATAAGTCGTAGGTAAAAAAGAAATTCATGCCAAGAATTGCAGCTGAACATGACTTGAAGGGACTTACATTGTCTTTGTATGAATCATACCTTTATAGTGTTAGATGGGAAGATTTCAGCTACTCATAAGAAGGGAATATTTCAACTTCTCATAAAATTGATTGATTTGGAACTTTTGTAAATGATACTTATATCGGTAACAAGAGAAAGACACAAAATTGAAACAATCACCCAAAGGAAATCAAAGTCCATAAAACACTTGCGGCTGTTTTTGCTGTATAATGTTATGCTTACTGCCTAGTAGTGTTGCTTGATTACATGAAAGCACGGCGCTTGGTGTTCATCACAAACGAGTCGTCGTTACTGTCACCACGTATTACACACCACGCTGCACAGCGCTAAAGTCAGGTAGCCAAAACATAGGACTTGCAGTCACAAGTTTACAGTCGTACCTAATTACAATAGCATTAAGTAGGAAACTCAGCTATGATTCATATCTCATTGGGGACTTAGGGAATCACAGCTTTTCCTCGGAATATTTTGTGTTTTGCCCTGAGGAATCAGTCACAATATAGCTGCCTTAATGCTACTGAAAAAATTGATTGGTAATCTGGACTGCTTCCTGCAAGCTGATAGGTTTTCTGGATCCTGAAGCCAATTTAAAGGGAGAGAGGTGTATATGTATGTATGTATGTATGTGTTTGGGTCTTGTCTAGAGGCTGTCCATAGCTTTGAATCTCTTCATGGTGGCGAGATCTTAAGATTCAAAGCCACATATAATCTCTAGATATGTTTGTGTGTGTGGTAATCTCGATGCGTGTGTGCATGCGTGTGTATGTTGAGACCAATTGTACTACCTTCACTTTTATTCTCTATGACTTGTTAGATCAAACAATTATTGTCCAGATTACCAAATAGTTCAGTTAGTACTTAATGTTCAGATAACTTAAGCTAGTTATTCAGTGAACATCTGAAAAAATTATTATACATAGTTGGAAAGAAACTGAGGTCAAAACAATCAATTTATAGATAATGGCTATCAATATATATATACAATAATATTATAATATCTGATGACCAAAGTTTTAGATACATGACTAATGTTCAGATTACAAAGGAGTTCGGAGAAGAGATGTTCATATTATCAAATATATAAGAAATTTAGTATTAAGTATTTAGAAATGTATATATAGTAGAAAGTAGATAATGTATACTAGAGTATGCGGTAGTTTTACATCGTAACAAACTAAACAAAAATATTTCAGAACTAATTTCAATTTTGTAATGAAATTGTTAAAATTGACATGACTGTACTATATAAGGAATGGATATTATTCTGTTGTTATTCTGATATCACAGAGTTTCTTAGGAATAAGTACAATCTATTTTGGATTTTCTATTGACGCTCTTTGTGGTGAATTTACGGAATTTTGCATTCAAACTGAATCCCCAGAATAAGATTATAGTCTGTGAATTTCAGTTTTCAACCAGGACTGTTTTCACTTAAAAATTTACAGAAAATTTACAAATTAACAAAATCTTCTCAAAGTTTACAAAAAATTGAATAAAATAGTCAAAAATTTTTTGGGCAGCTAGTCCATTTACCAATCATCATTGTTTGTTTTCACTATTCAAATTTCAGAAACAAACCCAGGAATATTGGTACATATGTAGATTATTTGTCAAACTTGTTCATTTGGCGATGAATTAATTAATTGACTTTGGCATAGAAAGGAGGTAGGCAGAAATAGATAGTCATACCAAATATGAAGAAAAAAATATTGAAAGAAAAATGTTGAAAAAAAATATTGAAAAGGTATATTATTGTGAGTGTGGTTTATGTAATTCAATTCTGTCATCGCATTTTAGTAATTCAATACTAGCTTGTACATAATACTCATGTCAAAGATTAATGCAGGTAGTAGCAGAAAGGGGGACCACATCTACAAGAAATGTCATCAATACCACACGACATGGTTACCATTATACCCTAGGTACCGGTTCAACAGATTGGGGATTGAAGTATGCCAACAATATTTCTCAGCAAGGTGTCTTCACACTTTTTGACTCAAACATGTACGTGGCATCAGGTAGTTAACTGGAATTGGTTCAATTTTCTATAGTGTAATATTTAACACATTTCTAGTCCATACGCCGACTGTCATTATAAAGTATATATTATAAATTATTACCAGTGTGCCCTCCAAATCAATTTGACACGCTACTGACACACGACAGTTTCTTGTAATTCAACAAAATTTGGTGTTTCCTTATTTCCTTACTATTAAGTGACTTACAAGAAAACCCAGCTTTTATCAATTTCACCCACATAAAAAAACAACCTTATCTTTCAAATACATTGTACATGTATACTTATCCAATGAATGTATATACATGTATTTATGATAAATTATGGACAATTATCTTTGATTATCTTTAATTATCTTTAATTATCTTTAATTATGATATTTAATGATTATACTGAGAATTAAAGCTTGTCAAAAACAACACAGTTTGTTGATAAAAGTTGCATTGTATATTTTTTTATTATTGATACTTTAATTTCAGTTTAATGAAAAAAAAAAGATTATGAAATATCAAATTGAATAAAAAGAAAAGTAAAAAGGAGAGAGAAACGAAAAGTTGATGGGTCTCAACAAAACTGTGTCTGTACATGTACATGTATAGCTTTCTAAGTACTCCGACTACCTTGACCTGTACATGGGGCATTGGATAGGGCAGCAAAATGAAAAAGTATGCACTCATGTTTTGTTGATAATTCAGTAACTAATAAATGAAAAACTCGGCAGGAGTAATTTTTTACTCACAATTTTGACAGCAGGTTTGTTGATGTGCACTTGGTAGTTTGTATCTTTTAACCCCAATGCATTAAAATTGCATGCATACAATTCACAATTCTTAACCTAACACCAGACTGACATATCAATTACTGGTTGGATGTTTGTCTTGTCTGCTACCAGTAACAAGAATTTCACTACATGTTTCTGCAATTAAATAAGGCCAATTATGCTGATAAGGAGGTTGTGAGTGCAGTCTTGACCCATGCCAATTCTTGTTAGAGAACCTTAGTACCCTACAAAGACATTCCCAAAGTAAAACACTCAAACTAATAACTTCTTGTTCTATTAATCATGACCTTATATTCAATGTTATGGTTTTGTATTAAACAGTTTTTTTCCCAAGTTTTCAGTTATGGTAATCATGGTGATATACTTGTTGCTATGGTGCTTATTATGGAAGTAGTCACTTGTACTGTTTAGAGTTTCTGTAGTAGGTGGTACCTGAAATGTCAATAACTTTGAAAGACAAGGACAAGTGGTGGCAAGCAGAGTTACAAGCTGATTCAGTAAGCTTGGTGTTTGATTGGGAGATGGTGAGAGCAACGATGGCAACGTTACTACCACCACCACTCCTTTCAAGTATACATAGAAGTTTATTTAGAAGACAATTAATCCTTCGTTAGGAGTACTAATGAACAGAAAAATAATTCCCTACAGCTACTGTTGTTTGCTTATCAGATATGTGACAAATAAAGAGGGTGGAAATGAGCTGATAATAATGATTGCTTGATTGATTGATTGACTAACTGCAGACTGATTGGTTGGTTGGTTGGTTGGTTGGTTGGTTGATAGACTGACTGACTAACTAAGTGACTGTCTGGCTGATTGATTGATTGATTGATTGATTGATTGACTGACCGACTAACTGATTGATCGACTGACTGACTGATGTGATGATGATGATGATGATGACAATGACTTTGATGTTGACAGTGAGATTAAATACTAGAATAAAATACTACTTTTCAGAAAGACCTATAAACTGCACAGTGATAAATATTGGCAATCTATTTCATTGTTATTATAGCTACCATTGCATTGGCCACATATTTTTACTTGGAGTTGCAGCAGAAATCACCAAAACTAGTCATGACTAGAAAGATATGCAAGGAAAAACTCCGGAAGTATGCATGCCTAGGTATTTACAATAGAGATGAACCTTTTATGGAAAGAATTTATGTTGTACCTAAACATTGTATAAGGTTTCATTAGTGGTAACCTTTGAACCTTACAATTTTACCAAATTTTGTGATTTGTGTAAAAAAAGGATAATTTTATCCCAAAACTGAAAATAAGGGTTAAAGATGTGCTCTTCAGTAAATAAATTTGGTTACAATTTTCACCTGAACTGAAACATTTTGTTGGAATTAATGTACACTGCAATGTCCATAGAGTGACCATCTGCCAAAGAGGTGCTTTGAGAGCTGTAAATTCATTTGTCATGGACATTTTCTCTGACCCAATTGTTAGATCTCTATTCATGATTCCCTTGGCAACTATAATGACAATTCGTTTTCCGGTTGTTCATTAACAACAAAATTTATTGCACTTTTCTGCAACCTTTGACGTCTGATATTGTACATTAAAGTGACTTGTAGTCCTGAAGAAGAAAAGTTGTTTATTTATGCATACAAGTTGTTGTTAATTGACCACTGCAGGTATTGTCAAAAAGTACAAGGGTACGATTGTTTTTCTGTCAAAATGGCAGACATTTAAAATGTGAAAGTTTAAGAGAGGCATCATCAGAACTTGAAGGGAAGGGTTAAATTCCTCATTCAGTTGATATTTTTGTTACAGATATGCTAGGAGTAGCAGTCTTTCCAAGTCAAATAGTTCAGATTGTTGTAAACATCACATACAGTGGAAACTAATTTGAAAGTCGGTAATCAATCCAAGAGTAAACAGTCCATTGCTGTCAGGTTTTCTTGTCACTGTTCTGTGGTGCATATGACTAGGGATTTCTGGAATGGTAAAAGTCAGTCAGTCGATTCCTGAAAAATAAACTGTCCAAGTTTCTTATTTCTCTAAATATTACAACTAATTCTAGCATTGCTTCCAATGTGTTTATTTCATCACAGTTTAAATCTATGAAATGAAAGTAAGACAAATGTAAATGTTTTTACACATGTAAGTACTTGGTAGCTGACATTATTGGTACAACAAAGTCGCCTGAGGAATTCGTGCAATACCTATGTGTAATCTTTCTTCCACAGCAATATTCTGCCAAAATTGGTTGAACAAAAGTAAACAGTTTTCTCTAAATTTTTTAAGGGAATTCAGAAATGTTATCCATATCTGGGAGTCGATATCAAAATTTTGTCATTAAAGTGATCATTATATGACATATTTGAAATATTTTCATAGAAATATGAAGTCATCTGTATTTGATATTCAACACCTGGTCTGTCAGTACCATGACACAGTTGTAGAGTTTTCGTCTCCATTTCTAGAAATTCATGTCAAATAGGTTATACACAGTTATCTTTCCATTTATTGGATAAAATGTCAATTGATGTGATATGTTTATTTAGAGATGTCTTGGAAAGATTCCAAACGATAAATTGTAGTTACCTGTCATGTCACATAGACCATATGATCAATAAATACAGTTACTGTATAACTATAAGTATTAGAATTACCAAACTTTGGATGTAACAAAGTTTCAGAATAGTAAAATAGAAATTAACACTTGACTCCAGTTTATATAGTACTGGTAGTAGTAATAGAGTTACCTTATTGTAATCTAGTGTTTGAAGTGACTGTACATAGCTTTCATCAGAATCACTCATAATGATGTTATGCTGTTTGGTCATGTGACCTCCTTGAAGCTATGTAGTTGCTTCAAAAACTAGATTCCAATAAAGTTTCAGAAGTAATACTTTCTAGCAGAATAAAGAGTAATCGTGGTGAATAATATATCAGCGCAAGCATGAATTAAGAAAACAATGGGGAAAATGGCAACTCTGAAAATGTTGACTCCTAGTAGGTCCAACATGTATTTCAAGCAGTGTAGAATTATTGACATTCATGTATGGACACATGTTGTTGTGACATTGAATGACCAGAGTATAAGTCATGGCATTCATGTAGATAAATCATTGAATGACCAGGGTATAAGTCATGACATTCATGTAGTTAGATCTGTTGTGACATTGAATGACCAGGGTATAAGTCATGGCATTCATGTAGATAAATCATGGCATTCATATAGATAAATCATTGAATGACCAGGGTATAAGTCATGGCATTCATGTAGATAAATCATTGAATGACCAGGGTATAAGTCATGGCATTCATGTAGATAAATCATTGAATGACCAGGGTATAAGTCATGGCATTCATGTAGATAAATCATTGAATGACCAGGGTATAAGTCATGACATTCATGTAGTTAGATCTGTTGTGACATTGAATGACCAGGGTATATCATGGCATTCGTGTAGATAAATCATTGAATGACCAGGGTATAAGTCATGGCATTCGTGTAGATAAATCATTGAATGACCAGGGTATAAGTCATGGCATTCATGTAGATAAATCATTGAATGACCAGGGTATAACTCATGGCATTCATGTAGATCTGTTGTGACACTGAATGACCAGGGTATAAGTCATGGCATTCATGTAGATAAATCATTGAATGAACAGGGTATAACTCATGGCATTCATGTATATAAATCATTGAATGACCAGGGTATAACTCATGGCATTCATGTAGATCTGTTTTGACATTGAATGACCAGGGTATGTCTTGTATATGGAGTTTGGTACAGCTTGGTTTGTGTGAGGTTAACATACATCTACTGCAATAACAAATACAGAAATATGGCCATTAATGTTCACTAAGTTTTTGCGTGAAAGAATACTTCATTACCTACCGATGATACATAATTATTGGAGTAATGAATTAACAATTGAACATAGCATTACACCAAGGTTGAATTAGGATGACTAATTACATTAGACAGCCTTGTAGGTCCATGTTGAAAAGTTTATTGTCAGTTATTTGGTGTATATATATTCTGTCTGGGTGTGCATGTCTGTACTTTCATGGTAAACCTGGTTAGGTGCATGGCCTTCATTAGCAAAATGAAGAGACTTAAAATTGACAGAGTGTACATAACCATACCTTTGAAGGAGAATCTACCTATAAAGCAGTTATGGAACATTTTCTCAAAATTTTTCTGTAAATTAATCATATTTGTAGAAGGAATTAATCAGTTGACAGAGAGAGGGGAATATAATGATATGTTGACTTATTATTGTACTGTTTCTGGTACATCTTATTAGAATTACAATTCCTTTTTCCTTTGAGGGGAGGGGAAGGGGATGGGGATAACTGCATGGTTAAAAAAAACATTGGAATTCAATTGACATACTTTTAATACTAAAAAGATTAAATCATTTGTGAAATGTACAACTTTCCAATGATATAACAGTCACAGGGATACATTTCAGAGGCATTTACATGTATATCATATTCACCCACGTGTTGTGACAACACCCCCCCTCCCTCTCCCACCCCACAAAGTATTGTTATAACACCCTCCTACCTTAAAGTGTACTTATGACACCCTTCCAATAATATAATCAATATACTAGAGTATGCTTGTAAAAGAGCCAACAACATCCCACAATTAGAACATGGAAATATTTTTTTGGCAGATTATTAATTTTCTGGTTATCTCAATGTACAATTTATTTTCCTGTTTTATCTGTGTATACAGTCCATTCTTCCTGCCAGCACATACAGAGTTTTCCCGGCTTCCGGACACACATCACAAGTTTCAATCTGTCAGCATACAAAAAAAAGATAGTAATTGCATGTCTGTGAAGTCTATTTGTTAGAGATGTTTGCTGGCAGACAGTCTTCCGTTGTGATTTCATCTTCTATTGTCTGTTCAAACGTCTAGTATTGCAATGCTGTTTTCATCTTCTACCATCTGTACAGGTGTTTTCATATCGTGTCCATTTTTTTTATTTCTTTACTATTCATTGAAATGTTTTCACATCATGCCAAATTTTGATTTTCATTTTTTATAGAATTCAATACTTCATTTTTTTTATCCTGATATTTCAGAGATGGACAGTGTTTTTGTACTAGCTGATGATGTCATAACACATCACAATACAATTTTCACAAATCTTTTAATTTTCCAATGAATGTCACATTATCAGCTTTCCAAATGTAGTTGTAAAATAACTCTTGAACTAATTTACTATAAAAAACTAAAATTACTGTCAAAAGTTACAACAATATTACATTTTTAGAGGTTTTATTAATTTGTAGACAGGTATATTAAAAATGACTCCTGGGTGTATAAGTATAGCAGCGGGGTCAAAGGTCATAGGTCGATTCTTGTCTTGTTACATGTATTCCATGTTGGCCAGATTGTATACTGGAATATGAGAGTACATATATCATGGTATCGATAACTGTGCAATTTGAATATAACCTATTATAAGCTAACAATGTTGCAAATTTTGATCAAAATTTAGCTTCACATGCAATTTTATCAGTCCAATAATTTTTTGTAGAAACGGATGTTTTCAAACTTGATAAATTACAAAAGAAATAGTAATATTACTAATTTTGTCCTTCCTATATTGAGGCTTGTGAAAAAGAATAATAAAATGATATATGTATAGGAAACTGTCAATTTTATCCATTTAATTATTAAAAGGAAACTATAAATTTTCCCACAGTTCTTCTTTTCTGTCTCTTTCAAGGTGTCTAATATAAATCAAGGAATTATTAACAGGAAAACATAATTTTAGTGATTTCCTTCCCTATTTAATATGAGAACATTTCTGATAAGGGATGTTTTATGCAAGCTTCTATTGCCTCTAGACCATAACTGCAAAACTTTGCCAAAGGAGCTTGATACCTAAACTTTACCACAGGAAAACTTTCTAGTCTTAAGAAATTGTGAGTTCAGAAATGGTGTTGTTTATCACCATGCTATGCTTTTCAAAGAAATAAAACTTTTAATTTAACATAATGACCCTGTAATTTTCAAATGAAGATAGAATACATATCAGTTGGAGTTTTATTGAACAAACCATACAAGTTTATAACTTTTATTTCTGAGGTGCATATACATGTAATATGGAAATTCTAGATTTTTCCAAATCTTTTCATCTCGTTTGGAGTTTTCTATACTGCAAAAGTTTATATCTTTATTTCTGAAGTGCATAAAATAAGGAGTGTAGATTTTATAAGATTTGTCCGACTCTGTTCATCTCAGTTGATAAAAAGTCAGGATGAAACACAAGATCTACAGACTGTGAGCTTGATATACTTTGTAAAGTTCAGACATTGGTCAGAAGATGACAACATTCTCACAGTTACATGTATAAAGCAGTGATGTAGGATAGCACTGACCCATGTCATGTAATAGGTCATGCAAATAAATTCACCAGTTTAACACCAACATATACCTTTGCTTTCTAAGCTTCAGGGCTTTGTAACCTAGTATTCTGATGCAGTCTTCGCGTTCTCACAAGAAACATACATGTATGGTTACATATACAGTTACTAAGCTGTATTAAACTCAGATCCAGATACAACCTACGCATAGTAGGTTAAGATTATAAAGTGTTGTACCGACACTTTGACCGACACACTTTTCTTAAAACTCTGATATAGGACACCTACTACCTAGGATTCTTACACTTCATCTTTGGTAACTTGAGATAGTTTTGTTAAGATTTTAAATCCTCGCAAACTTTAGGTATTCTCCACATTGATTGTATGTACCTTTTATACATGTACATGTACCACATATATGCATTCAATCGATAGTTTAGACTGCAGTGTTACATCTGCTTCTGTTGACTTTTTTCAAGAATTTAATAATTAAGAAACTAGAATCAAATTTTCATTTCATCTAATAATGGAATAATACACGTGTCAGATGTTCTTTGAACCAGAGTCTGGCATAGAATATTCCCTTCTAAAGGACAAATAAAATTCCCCTGAAAATCAAACTTGTGTAAACTTTCTCCAAACTTTGACCTGTGACAGCTTTTTCCTGGTCCTCTTGAAATAATAAAAATGTTGGCGGTTAATCGTCTTGTTTTCAAGGAAATTGTTAATCTTTCATTTTCCGATACGTGTAGAGTAAACTCAGTATGGTGGCCATATTGGATTGGTGGCCATATTGGATTGGCGGCCATATTGGATTCTAAACTGACTAAATTTTTATATCATTTTGATTTCTATATAAAAAGTTTGTGACCCTACATTTTGTTAGTGATTAATAACTAAGAAAAGGTTGGAGATTTTTTGAACAAAGTAACACTAATTGATGAAAATGCTAGTAATCACAGTTTTATGTTGAACTTTGATAGAGATTGATCACTTTGACATTTGCATTTTGAAAACTTTAATAGAGAAAAAATGACAAGTCATGAGCATTGCGTAATAATTCACCAGCTAAAATAAAATAAAATAAAAGAAGATAAGATAATATAAAATTGAAATCTGACAGCAGTCTGTTTTTGAAACTAATTTTTGTGAAATGGAATGCTGGTCTGTTTAACAGCGAGGTCTCTAAAACCTTGAAGGCAAAGTAAGCGGAATAGTTTGCTTGCTTTCAGCAATGTTTGTTATATTGTCCAAATGTGCAAAACAGTAAGCTGAATGTCAGTTTCTTACATCAAGGTACTCTGTACTTTCAGAAGAAAAATCAGATATCACATACTGTAGTTGTTAAATCACTTTGCTGGAAGGTCAGTTTATATGAATTATTCAAAAGAAGATCTTTACGCCCCAGGCAAACGTCATCTATGCGTATAAAATTCAGTGTATGTGATGACCAAAGTTCATATATTTGGGTAATTAATATCAGAATTTTCACCTCAAACTGTTTCAGTTATTAAATTTTTTGCTCATCTAAGGGGGAAATGTTGAAAAGTCTGCTGTACTGTACAACTAGGGGGAAAAGACGTCGTCTGAAAAGTCTGTAGTACTATACCAACTAGGGGAAAAAGACGTCGTCTGTAAACACATCTGAAGTATTTGATTGTGCTAGTAATATAACATATAGCTGTAGTGAGCAGGAGGTCAGCAAGTTCTACTATTGTGTGCTGACATCTAGACAGACTTTTCACATGATTCATGCCTGTTGCTCTATGAAAGGGTAGCGAAGTGTTTACACTTACGTCACATGTACAAAATAGACGAGAGGCAAATACTATGCTAGAAGAATTGCGGCAATGAAATAAGTCGTAGTCAAGCAGCAGATTCAGGCCAAAGAGTGACAAGAGTACCGGATCACTACAGCTTCATGGATATTCATGATGTATTTGAAATAAAAGAAAAAAAAAGAAGGAAAAAAAATAGAAGAGAAAAATAGATGACAATAGCCCATACATAGTTGTGAACACTTCATGTATTCTTTCCTGTGGAATGGAATGAGAACAACACTGTATTGACGTCCCAAGTACTCCTGTATAGAATAGTGCAAATTTACCAACACAGTTGTCCCTATTCAGTTGTTCCCTGAATACACAGTGGGGGTACATATATATCACAATAAAATAGGCATTCATTGCAATTCATATTTTGGATGCACACCTGGTCAAAAACCAATAAAGTGAAAGAAAACTATATTTTAAAGTGTATCATGGGTGTACATCTGGTTTAGCACCAATGAAAGGAAAGAATAATGTATTTAAATAGTATCATGGATATACACCTGCTCTAAAACCAATAAGAAGAAAGAATATTACATTCCTTACAACCTTAAGAGTAGATCTGCCCCTTTGGCTAAGTTTATGCTAAAATTTTGTTAAAACAATAGAGATCAATTTACATATGGAAACAATAGACTAATTTACATATGAGTGAATGTGAAATTATGTATGTAAGTTAAATGAGAAAGTTGATTGCAATTGGTTGACTCATTTCACCAGGTGGAACAAATTGAGTAAATATTTAGATTAACAAAAGAAGACTGACTACAACTGGCTGACTTTTTGAGCCAAGTAGAACAAATGGTATTAATATGCAAATTAACAAAAGAGAAAACTATCTGATTGGCTGACTCTTTGAGGCAGGTGGAACAAAAATTGAATCAATATGCAAATTAACAAAAGAGAAAACTATCTGATTAGCTGACTCTGAGCCAGGGAGAACAAATTGAATTAATGTGTAAAGTAGCAGAGAGGAAACTGAGTGATTGGCTGACTGATGTAGGCAGATAAAATAGCATCATTTATGTGAGTTTAGAGATGATTAATGAACACGAAAAGAAAGTAAGTAGGTTGTAAAAGAAAGCTGACATATGAAACCTGCTGTGTAAATGAGAGTATTAATATAAATGATTAAAATGTCAAAATGTTGTAATAAAGGAGTAATACAGTATACATTTGTATACTTCAACCCAGGACTTCAAATAAGAGTTGTAATTTGTCAATGAGCCAGGTTTTTACCAAGGTTGCACAACCCTATAGTCACAGAGTAGACACGGACGTGCTAAAACAAATAGTAACAGAGAGGGGAAAATCTGGTATAACCCTAGCTTACTGAGGAGGGGGTACAAACAAATAGTGACTGAGAGGGCAAACTGATAAAACAAACCAAGTACAAACGTGTAGACAGAAAGGGTGAAATCTATTAAAACTTGCATACATCATATACATGTAGTTTCTATGTGTATGGCTGACATACTTGCATCTGTACTTTGGAGGTTGCCAAGCAAAAGCCAAGGATCATACACTTGGCTAAGCCCTTACACTTGAACTATTAAACACACACCTGGAAAGTGCTTGGAAGTCATGGAATTTCAAACCACTCCTGGAAAGTTCTGGAAAGATTATTGGGAGACTCCTAATCTGTAAGTCATGATGTGTTGACGGTATAGCTACCTTGCACTTAAATTCAAGACTTTAGCCTTAATATACTGCCACTATAAGCCAGTTTAAAAACCAGTTTTGTCCCATCGTGAGCAATGGATTTGAATCGATTTACTGCTTTCTCAATGTTTTGAATCAATTTAACTAAATCGGTCGAAACCAATAACTGCATATTTGGATTATAGGAAAACTGACTTCAAACCAATTCAATATTCCACACATGGACATAGCTATAGAAAAAAATTCTCCAGGTCTATGAAAAATGTATTTTGTATTAGGCACACCCCAAGAATACCTTGTATAATATATTGACAGCTTTTGTGTATTAAAAGGAGATGATTATACAAGTATGATAGATATAAACTTACATTATCAATCCAATGTGTATGTATAATTCAACAAACAACTAAGTACATTAAGAAACCAACTAAAATATTCATGAACGCTGTAAGTGATCCGCTACAAAACGTACCTGACATTTCTCAAATAGCCAGGTACTAAAGATATGATAAATGGCGGATGTGATATCGGATACTTTCCGAATAATTTAGATCGATTTAATTTTCTATGCATATGATTTATGAAATGGTGCATATTATTGAGATTACTACATCTTGATAACCTTGTAAATTCACATCATAATTCAAACACCTGTGTACCATATTTTTTTTAATCATAAACAAGAAAATGAACGCCTGCATTGACCATTCCGATAAAAATAAATTGTTAAATATTTGTACACTCATAGATAAATGTGTATTGTAACATTGTAGTTGTATAAAGTAGTAGTTTGGAGCCTTTAATGTAGGATTAGAGAAAGAGTTATTGTAAAATTTCTGTATAATATATGCACATTACGTGACAATTTTATGTTTATCATGAAATTTGTTGAATTCAAAGCGATATTTTTTAATCTAAGGAGAAAAATGGCTTCTATTTGAAAATATATTATAGTTTTCTGTAGTTAGCTATATGAAACACACGTTACAAATTTGAAAATCTGATATAGGATATTTAATTTAGTGTTGAATTTGTGTTGTGTTATGTTGTGTGATGTTGTGTTGTGTTGGGTCGGGTCAGGTTGTGTCAGGTAGGTCAGGTCAGGTCAGGTCATGTGTCATATCATGTTGTGTCATTTATGAAATCCATGAATATTGCAAAATTTTATTAAATAATTTCTATCCTGTAAGCTATCGAAATTATCTTCTGGCCAATTCTTTCTATAAAATTGGTGAATATTTTCTGAAAATACCACACATATAGTATCTGTGAAAACTGATGTAAATTGATGTCTGATCTAAGTATCTGACTGGGTATGTTTGGCGGATAAAATTCCATAAATTGGGCTAATTAACATTTTTTGTGTCAAGCTGGTAAGCTTGATAGCGTGGATGGAAAACAGCTGTTGTCTCTTGTAGATATGTCCACAACATAAAATATGAACTGAATTATGCCATTGTCTGTATATTTAGTGTTCACCCTAAGTTTATCCATATACTTCTCCTGTATACTTTCTTGAAAATGAAAGATGTGAATTTGCATAATTGTAGCAAGTCTATTATTATGTAAATTAGGGATTTTATTCACAGACAATCAAAATTGAGGTGTGTACAGCAAAATTGCAATATTTAGATCATTTGTCTTTTTTCTCAATGTAGGATTATTTCATGTTGCAATATAAAAATGTAAATCACAAAGCTTCTTTGGATTGCAGGTGAAACATGCTACCCACAATGTCTGAGAGCTATAATACAGTTTGTTTTGTACTTGAGAATAATTAAGTTAATGTCTTTGGTTAAGGTCTAAGAAACCAAAGAGTGAGTGAGGGGGAAATCTGCTAAAATTTCATTGTTTTTCAGTCGTTTGCAACCATAATTATGTGGGAACTTTAGTAAAATGTATAGGAACTCTGGTAATTTGGGTGAAATTCTGGTATAATATATAGGAATTCTGACAATTCAGTGGGAACCATGGAAAAATGTATAGGAACTCTGGCAATTCAGTGGGAACCATGGAAAAATGTATAGGAAGTCTGGCAATTCACTGGGATGTATGGGAACTCAGTAATTTGATGGGAATCCTGGTAAAATGTATCCAGTACTGAAAATCCATAAAATCTGTACCAATAAAACTGGCAATTTTTTCTTGTCATATAATAGGCTATAGAAATTATCATTCATAATTATATGTACCTGTGATTTTTAAATGAAATTATGAAAAATGAGAAACTTGGGTATTGGCTGTAACTTCTGTATACTTCAAATAAAAATCTGCAATTCATTATTTCTCCTGCCAAAGAAATTTATCATATCTATGTAATTATGTTATAAATCATGGCGATTAATTATTAAGCAATTTATTTCTGAAAATTAAATCATTATTTCTTTCACCTGCATGATTTCTATGTTCCAGAAAATAAAGTCATATTTTGTGCTCAGATTAATTATGATGAATTGAATTTAATAAACTGATGTAAAAGTAACTATTTTATTGCATGTAAATTATGAAATATTATATTTTGGTATTCATTACTTATTAGTATCATATTGCACATACATGTAACTTTTCAAATAAATATTGTGTCATATTTGTATGAAATGGATGGCGATATATAGTTTTATTATTTGCTGATTTCTGTATTTAATTATTCTAAGAGTCTTAATCACATGTGTGTAAATGTATCTATGTCTAGGAATCACTACTCTGTCTCAGTGTACTAAGATATCTTCCAATAGAGACACCACTTGTGTAACTACCACATTGAACTAAATAGTTTTAGTTTGTGTCTTAGTAAACCAAGACTAAATTGATTACCAGATTAGCAATGATTAGTATTATATCACTCACAAGCCAAGTTGTACATGTTGACACATTAAAACAGAAAATACAGTATTTATACTCTGGTTGTTCTATGTGTCATTAGTTCGGTGTGCTACTCAAAATTACTAGTCAAAACGTTCTGTATTATTTTTACACTTTCTTGAATAAGTAAAATAAGTATTATAATTTATTCTCCAAGAATTTTTTTCACTAAAGCTGCCAGGAGAATACTAATTTCCTTAAAGGTTCGCATAGAAAAAGGATTAAAACTTTAGGTGTTAAAAACAGTTGTCTGACAAAGTTATCTATAGAAAAAGTTGGTCCAGAAGAAAAGAATAATCCTGTGTAATCGTCATGGCTTCACTGATAAGATAAAACTAATGCAAGAACCTGGGATTGAAACCTCGGCCTTTAAGTTACTCTTCGGTTGAACAAATTCTAAAGACAAATATTTGGAAATAATATCTATCAACGTACATGGTTTCAGACATATTGTACCGGTACTTATAGTTAGCAAGACTTTGATAATTTAGATGAAAGTGGTATTGATTTTTGTATTCTCATTGTTATGTACATTGTGCTTTCATCTGGAATGTGGTATAGTTGATTTGACATTTATAAATTTATGACTGTGTTGTCTTCTTTCAATGTTATTGATGGTTGTTTAATGGACATCAATTGAATATCAGTCTCATTATTTATTTGACCCTTCCTAACTGACTCTGTCTGTCTGTCTGTCTGTCTGTCTGTCTGTCTGTCTGTCTGTCTATCTATCTATCTATCTATCTATCTGTGTGTGTCTCTCTCTCTGTCTGTCAGTCGTTGTGTATATATGTCTACATCATAAGAGTATTCAGTTGTCCATACATGTATACATGTATATCTCTTTCCATCATTCCTTGTGTCAGATTGTCTACATCATGCCTACAAATTGATGCCTGTCAGTTTGTTTATTAGTCAGTTTGAGTCAGTTAGTCAGTCAGTCATTGTTTCTTTCAACTTGTCTACCTGTAACTTGCCTATCATCTGTTTTATTTCATATCAGCAGATGTGAATCTGTGTCAGTGTCAGTCAGACAGTCATGCAGTCAGTCTTTGTCTCCACATGTGTCTACCCTTCTATTTGCTACAGTTGTGTAGTTACAAATGTATGTTGTTCAGGTTGTCATTTTATTGTGATCCATGTTGACCCAAAATACCTTTCTGTGTACAAAAC
The DNA here is from genome assembly GCF_964340395.1 of Glandiceps talaboti. Taxonomy (NCBI): domain Eukaryota; kingdom Metazoa; phylum Hemichordata; class Enteropneusta; family Spengelidae; genus Glandiceps; species Glandiceps talaboti. The sequence goes on along the minus strand of NC_135570.1, from coordinate 513,411 downwards.
ACTGTGATCCTTCTGTGTGCAAAACACTATGATCCTTTGCTCTTACATGTCAAGGAGAGTTCAGAAGATAAAAAACAACAAAAGTTTGTTTATGAAAAAGAAGCCTCATTTTGAATTAACAATTCACAAAGTACAAACCATACTGAATTGTGGGAAATAAGTGCTTATAACGCTTATGGTTTATTGCTTGATCAGTGTCAACTGTGAGATTTATTTGTTTTCATGATGCATTACAAACTGTACATCATCTGCTTCTAATATGTCTCCAGGGAAACCATGAGAAAGTACTTATTTTAGTAGAAATGTATCAGAAATAATTGTACCATCAGTATCTGTCACTTTCAATAGTATCTTGGGAAATAGTGTTCCAAATGATTTCTCAGGCTGTGCCCCAGCCACATATATGTTACTGCAGTTTTTAGCACAACTGAACACAAAGGTATGGTACAGTAGGGCTTTTCATAGCCATCACAAAATGCAGGTGTGTATGTGCGGATGTGTGTGTGTGTATTTAAATGTCTTAAAGTAAAAAACCCTTTGCTTTTATATTTGATGGGGTACATTATTACTTAGGGTGTGTAGATGGAAATTGTTCAAATGAAAATGATCACATAAGAGCTGTGTGTTTTGGGTCAAAAAACAAGATTCTTGGCATGAGAAAATGCTTCCAGTCTCAGCCTAGAATATAAACATGTACTAGTATACTACTGCACTTTTTATTTTTTGTTTTGTATTAACTGAGGAGAGTGATTAATTGAAAGTATAAAGAGGAGTGTAGTAGCTGATGAAATACATGTGGAGTAAGAGGGCTGTAATTTCAAGTAGGGAGACGTGACATATTTACTGAAAACATCCCTGAAAACACATCGTAGTTCTTGGTTGATGTCATGGCGTTATCACTAATGATTTCAACAATGCTGGCAATCTAAGCAATTAAAGAGACTTAGAATTTGATTTGAGTGACTCATTGACAGTGGCGTCACTGTAGATGTCTTGGAGTCAAAGACTTGTGTAGGCTTTTATCTGGACTCCATCCCAAAGAAGTGTCAGTGTCATTTCCTACTTTTGAAGATGAGTCTGTCAAGAATTCTGACCAATGCAGTCTGTCTGTGATACACACTTTAACACTGACCAATGTAGTCTGTACTTCATACACACTTTGAAACTGACCAATGTAGTCTACATGTAGCTGTCGTACACACTTTGAAACTGACCAATGCAGTCCAGCTGACATACACACTTTGAGTTTTGTAGACTTATATTTAAGTTTCCTATTTTCTGCTTTCATTCAGCTAGAATAGCTAGAGTTTTTTTCGTTATTAAGACATAATTGTGTGGTTACCAATAAACTTGAAAAAAGACCTGGTCTCATGCAGTTTTGTGCATATAGCAGTTACACCGTGTTGAACCAGATTTTCTTTTGAATAACTTTCAGTGAGCATCAGGATTTTATAGTTGTCGACTATGCCACTTTAAAGTGACCATATGGATGAAGATTTGGTACTTATTTTGGATATTTAATTGATAAAACAATTTTATCATGGCTTCCTACTTGAAAAATCAATGTGAAACAACATATGCCAAGTCTGTGTTTGTACAAAACTCAATAAATTGCAAAATATTAATAAACGTGTAAAATATTTGTTATTGTATGTACAATAACCAACTTTTTATATTTTTATGTTTGCTTTTTGCAGTATTGAGTTATAAACATAGACTTGGTGAAAGCCGTGGTAAAATTGTTTCATAAATTAAATATCCAAAAAATAAATACCAAATCTTCATCCATATGGTCACTTGAACGTCAGCGTAGTACTTTACCATAAAGACATTAAAATTCTCATTTTGATACAAATTGTTTTTTTATGTGATTTTCATTTTTTGTCACTGATAGCTAATAATTGAAACATATACATAGTTGCAGGAAATATCCAATTTGACAAAGTACTCCGGAGATGGAGATTTCATTTCAAAGAAATAACTACTTTTGATTCAACAACTGGGAAAGTATCTCAAGAACTTCTATTTTCTTTGCATCACTAACTCAGGGTATGAAGACAGATAGTTGATTTTATTCATTCTGAGCACATTTTTACAGTGAGTAAATCAAATTCCAACATCCTTTTCTTATGTTTGCATTTGTATTCCTGAATGCAGAAAGGATAGTAAATTTCAAATGAACATTTTTACTCAGAGTCAAAACATGTATGGAAGCAAATCCCAAATTTTAGTAGTTAATTTATATAATCAGTTTTATTCAAGATATCAAACTATTATTTTTCCATGTGTCTTCCAAATCTATAAACCCCCCCCCCCCCAAAAACCCCTAAAAAAATCAATGAAGTTCATCAGTTTTCCTATTCCCAGCAATGCTTTGATTATTAATTCACTGAGCTCAAATCTTTACATGTACAAGACGTAATTTCAAGGAAATATTACAACGATATCATTTTGATTTCCCAAGAAATCATAGTTAATTTTAACTGACGCTTGCGTGATTTCTCTCGGGCTACCGACTCTTAATCACCAAGGTAAACACAGCTATGAGTTTCCATAGCAAAAAGCAGACAGACGTGTACAGAATAAAACAAAGACTGTGTACATGTAAGTACCTTGATGAAATTGTAAGAAGTGATGGATTGTATTGGCACATTATTGCCATTCAAGTACTTTTCATTACCCTGTCACAAACTCAATTGTTTGAATGCTTTAGGTTGACCATTTAAGGGTGATATATTCCTCATACGTCTATTACACTTACTGGCTACTAAAACCACTGTAATAATTCTGACACTCAGTATCAAGTAAGGTTTTGTCAGAATAATGTAATTTTGACAGCTCTGAGAAATCAAATTGAATTGTTGGTTTACTTAGAATACACAGTAGAATAGCGAATAGTCAGGTTACAGTGAATTGCTATCTCTTGACATAGTAGTACATTTTGTACATTACTGAGGAATTCTAATGTTGTCATCAACCCTAGTATGTGTACCACCTAACAGAAGAGACAGACAGACAGACACAGACAGACAGACAGACAGTGAGCGAGATCAAGAGATAGAGAGAGAGACAGAGAGAGACAGAGAGACAGAGAGACAGAGAGTAAGAGAAAGACAGAGAGAGACAGAGGTGTCTGTCAAGGTAAAACAATGAACAGTTATAAGTGATGATCAGCCTTGGCTTTGGAATATATAGCTACATATAGGGTAGTTATGTTGTACTTGTTTAACCGTGGCTTGAAACATAACATGTCTACTACATGTGACTGCAAGAGAAAATGTATGTGACAGTTTTCCAACCAAGGAAAGAGTTCAAAATGTGTATAGACTGATTAGACATTGAAGAAATGGCAAGACTGTAAAATTCTGTCGTTACAGAAATAAGGACAGTGAAAAGTACTGGTATAAGTATTAAAACACTTGAGAGAAAGTTGAAAAAATTGGGGGGGGGGGGTGCCGATGTGCAGTGGAATTGTATGGACTAATTGGACCTTGCTTTATAAAATATAAGTCAATGCTAGTATCATTAGACTTGTCAGCCCAGCTATGCCTCGTTTAGTCTATATTGTCAGCGTACTGTATACTCCTGGAGGCAGTCAACCACCTGTGAATCGACGAGGGACGTATTTGTACATGTACAGCCTTGACTGGTGTATATAAAGTTAAAGTCAAATAGGAAACTGATGTGTATGAGTTTCATAATACTAATATGATACAAGTAAGATTATGTATACATTAGTCATCAAAACTGACTTGAATTATTACTCACACTACTTTGATGAACTATCATACCTATTTGAATCTTTATCTGAGCTGCCTCCACAATCAAGTTAGAAGAAGCAATAACTGAGTATTTTATCAGGTTTTCAGACTGAGAGTACATGTAAATTCATTCTGACGTTAAGTGTGTCTGCCTTCAGTAAAGATTTCTGCGTCTTTGAGCAGTTTAATGCCATTCTTAATAGGCTATTGTGATAATTGAATTTGCCAGAGACAGTCATTGGTTGTCAATCAACTAACCAATAGAAGTCAGTTTTGTTGCTATGGTAACCAACTGGCAGTTAGAGTGGTAACTAACCTAGTGGTGGATATGTGCAGCTTCAAAAATTGTCAGAAAAATGGTTTAGAAATTATATCTTAAAAATGATGTGTTCCTAAACAGTGGCATATACAGGCACTAAATTATTAAGTTGGCATTCATACTTGAGTCATGTGTGAATGTTACCAATATGAATGAAGTATGAAATACTTAGAAGAGAAATTTTACAGGTTAAAATGATGTACATTGATGACATTCAAGTCAAGAAGTGTCAATTGATTCAGTTTGGTATGGATATATGTAGGAAATGGTCGTTGAAGGAGCAAGATTGAAGGAGGGAGTAAGTGAAACACCTGCAGTACAAACAACACAACACACTGCCTTCAGATTATTGCACCTTGTAAATCTACTGTACCAGTATTAAATTTGACATAGTGCTGTATATCTTTCAAGAAAGAAAGAGAAGGTGAGAGAGGGGATGGAACAGCTGTAGTAAAGAACAAAAACAACTACATGCTGCCTTCAGATTATTGCACTGAGTAAATCTTGTATACCATGAATCACCATGGTAACAAAGAGACTAGTATACCATGAATCACCATGATAACAAAGAGACAAGATGTAGATCACTGAACAGGAAGTATTTATAGGTGACAGACATCTTGAAACATAGAAGCTTGGTGTGAAAATATGAGAATCTATTTGAAGGTTATTGAAACATGTTTGTCTGAATTGCTTGAATCGTGGGAAAAATATGACACTAGAGACTTGACTATCTGCTTCATTCTGGTGAACAACATTTTCAAGCAAGGTATAACCTATTGGTCTTTGGGATAAAGTTTCAAGTTTCAATGTCTGGTTGTCATTCACTTGTTAAATTAATGTTAGTTGTCGTACTTTGAAGTTCAAGGTTTACTCAAAGTGAATACACACTATAGCTAAGAGAGTATTTCAGGCGTGAACCCTTACCAGGATGTAATTGGTGAACTCTTAGATCTCATTGGATGCTGAACAGGTGTATGTCAGGTATGGGTAAAAATGAATCTCATTGGATGCTGAACAGGTATATGTCAGGTATGGGTAAAAATGAATCTCATTGGATGCTGAACAGGTATATGTCAGGTATGGGTAAAAATGAATCTCATTGGAAGCTGAACAGGTGTATGTACCTAACATAGTATTAGTAACATTGTTTGTGGGTAAATGATCTAGATTTAATTGGATATAGAGTCAATGATTTCAGGTAACAATTTTCAAGTTTGCATTTACAACAAAAAGATATTTTTATACAATGTATCATGAGCTCAGATTAATTTTCACTTAAAGATATTGAAAATTATTAAGTCTTGTTATTTTCAGTCACAAATATGAAAGCTTTACGCTGGAATATATATTATTTGTAATGCATTGGAACATTCCAGGTTAGTTATGGTATTGAAAAAAATAAAAACCTCCAAAATGGCGGCAAATGTAGGCATACGACAGGTTTGCATAACCATGAAGTAACATTCATAGTAAAGAATCTGATAGTGATAGCAACACATTGTTGAGTTTGATGCCATGTGACACAAAATACCTTGGGGCAGAAAATGACACATTATCAATTTGGCAGAATATTTGCTCAGAAAATTGAGATATATGTATTTTTAATTAGATTTAATGACAGGTGATATCAGCTTCAATGGATGAAGGTATGCATCAAATATGAAATGTAATTTTACAGGGTATGACATCAATTACTTTAATGGAATTCTTTTTGCCTTCTCTCATGACGATAACTAAACTTATTCCATCAAAAATTGCTAATTCTCTCTGATGTATGACCTATAAGTATTTAGAAATATTAATTATTTGACATTTTTTTCTAAATTCAATTGGAGTACTTACTTTTCTGGGTGAGATGTCATAAGTTGGGGATAAACAAGGATTTGTTAATATTCTGATATTAATTATTTTATCTGACAGTACTCTAAGTGTACTTGCCAAAGTCAAAGTTCATATGCCAACATAGTAGATACCAGAATTTAACAGATAACTTGTAGTACCGTGTATTACAGATTGAGCATTTTCAGTTTTCATCAGGCATTGTCTAATGGCAACAATATCAATACATTTCCCTAGGATTTCGTTAACAATATAATAAATTTAATTTAGTATTTTTAGTTTATGATTATTTGCAAGATTGTAAAGATATCACAAAGTTGAACTGTCAGTGTTAAAATTCTGTAGGTAGGAAAGTTAATTGTTACATTGAAACATGGCATAAAGATGATCTGTAGGTAGGGAAGTCCGTTACAGGGTGAGACTATAAAGTTGTTATATTCAAACATGGCATAAAGATGATCTGTAAGTAGTGAAGTCTGTCACAGGGTGAGACTATAAAGTTGTTATATTCAAACTTGGCATAAAGATGATCTGTAAGTAGTGAAGTCTGTCACAGGGTGAGACTATAAAGTTGTTATATTCAAACTTGGCATAAAGATGATCTGTAAGTAGGGAAGTCTGTCACAGGGTGAGACTATAAAGTTGTTATATTCAAACTTGGCATAAAGATGAGACAAGATATTCATTTTGATGGTAGGTCACATTTCATAGTGATTTCTTATTAAGAAATAATCATTTCAAGTAAGAGAGTGTGAAATTTGATTGTTGTACATGGATGACTGATTTGTTTTGTGTCTTCGTAATAAGTGTGGAAAGTGCTAATAATAAGAAAATGAAATGTGATGTTTGTTATTTAATATTCTAAGACTTGTATGTGTGTAATTTATTCAAGTTTATGATTCGCCTTTGACCAATCATATGCTACCTACAGTATTCTAAAATTCTACCTTACTTAGAAGTGATACGATTGAATGCTTCATTGAGAGGTGAGGTACATGTGTATAATGTACATTGGAACCAGAGCTTTTAAACAAGGTAAAAGTTATGTGGAATGGCATTTTAAAAAGTGGACTTTCCATGATTGTAATTGAAAGCTATTAGGGTTAGGAGAATCACTTTAACCTCAGCTGCCAACCCATATCAGCAGGTCAACTGTATCAGTACTTCCAGTACTTGAATACAGATTGAATGCAGGCATATAGCTTGCAATATACATGTGTATGTTATGCGATCATGTGTGGAGAGGGGGGGGGGGGGGGGGCAGAAAGAAAGATGACATACACTGTGTGTGTGTGTGTATGTGTGTGTGAGAGAGACAGATATAGATACAGAGAGAATTAAGAAAGATGGGACGGAGTAGGCAGGGAGGGGGAGGGACAGTCTGACAAAAAAATATACAGAGGAAAAAGAATGATAGACAAAATACAGATAAAGACAGATGTGTAGCAGACAAACAGACAAACAGACAGACAGACAGACAGACAGACAGACAGACAGACATAAAAAGATTAGTCAGACACAGATATATAGATTAGACAGACAGACACAGATAGATTAGATAAATAGAGAGACAGACAGACAGACAGACAGACACAGATAGATTAGATAAATAGAGAGACAGACAGACAGACAGACACAGATAGATTAGATAAATAGAGAGACAGACAGACAGACAGACACAGATAGATTAGATAAATAGAGAGACAGACAGACAGACAGACAGACAGACAGACATAGATAGATTAGATAAATAGAGAGACAGACAGACAGACAGACAGACAGGGACAGACAGACACAGATAGATTAGATAAATAGAGAGACAGACAGAGAGACAGACAGAGACAGACAGACAGACAGACAGACAGACATACAGAGAGACAGACAGACAGAGACAGACAGACAGACACAAAATGATCAAGACAGACATATACAGATAGAGAACACACATTGACTTATGTATAGAGCAAATATATTGGGACTGCAGTGACATATTGCCTATACATGTATGTATTGAACCATTAGTGAACAGACAGTGTATGTGATCAACAGTAGCAAGGATTATTTCCCCTGACTATTACCACTATTGGAAATTTTAGAACTCTAGACTGAATGGTGAAGAAGGATCAATAGCCTGGTTTAGATTTCAGCATTTTAAACTTTACATTGCATTCTCATGGGTTCAATTTCATTGTTTGGTTCAGCTAACAATGAAATGTGCTCCAAAGTATACATCTTCATCCAGCTGAAATCCTGCAGATTTGTTAATCACTATTTCATGATGGCTTAAAACTCAAGTTAAGTGGTTGCTATAATGAATTCTTGCTAGCCTAGGGAGTATTAATCCCTAGTACCAGATGATTGTACCTGTTGGAATAAAATATGTGTAAGTTTAGTCCAAATCAGCCAAAGGCTGTATTCACTGATCTTTTTTCTTTCACTGCTAACTGCGAGATGACAAGATCAAATGTACCCAAATGAAAGACACTTTATATTCCCTAGTTGTCGGCAATGAAACATAGAGATCTACTTTTGTTATTTCTTGTACGGCAAGGAAAATGTCAGATGTCTTAGGAGTAGAGAATAAAAGAATTGTATATGAACAGATGAAAGATAACCTGACAACACCTGATACATTGCCGTGTATTAATCAGCTAGGTATTGAGAGATTGGAATACCAGATCAAATAGGTTTTTGTATGCTATGGTACTATTATCATAGTTGTATTACATACCTATCCTAACAGATTAGACCTTACCGTTTTCCAGGAATGCAACAAGGATAATTCCTTGTCATTTTCCAGAAATGCAACAAGGACAACTCATTGTAATTTTTAAGTACTGCAATGAGAATAGCTCCTTGTAGTTTTCCAGAAATGAGAGACAAGGATAACTGCTTGTAATTTTCCAGAAATATAATAAGGAGAAATCTTGACAGTTTTCCAGAACAGTTTTCCAGATATGCCATGAGGAAAACTCCAATGAAGGAAAATCCTTCCAAAACTACAAAAAATGAATAAATAAAAAGTAAATATTAAATTTTAAAAACCTATTCAAAGTTATGAAAAATATGATGTTAGAAACACATATTTTATAAGTTTGTAGACCTTCTTGGAAAATATATGTTTTTCACCAGATATCCATGCATCTGTCACTTATGTTTAAACCCTAAAGGAAAAAAACACAGTATGGTGACGGAAGCAGACATGATGGATACTTTTTAGAGCCAAAGTATTGTAATTGAATATCTATTTTCATCAGGGAAAGTCATATCAATCATTGCTTTTCAAGTTGAATTTTTCAGAAAGAACAAAAGAATTTTGTATAAGTTAGCGTGTGGTACTTAAGCTGTCAGATATGTTCACCCGTCCCACGCACAACAGCTGATTTCATATGACATCGTGTTCCGTTTACACATTTTACTCTATTCTGTGTATGACGTACGTTCTCAATATTTTCACTCTGTCTGGGAAAGTCTTCCAGTTTCAGTTATCAAAAGCACTTATTAAGAATGTTTATCACAATAAAAAAATCATAAAATCCCTTCAGCCTTACACATAGCATTTGATTCCACACAATGAAGTACATTTTGTAGGGAATAATATATCTTGTCTGTTTTATCGTACTATAAAATGATGATCCTCAACATTTCCATCTTGTCTGGGAAATTTGTCCATTTTCAGTTGTTAAAAGCTCTTATTATATTTGAATTGTCACGTAATGAAAACTATGGAAATAATTACATGTATGAGAATAAAATGGCCACCAAGTCAAATAATGTGACCTGTGAACTGTGACCCATGACCTAAGATTACTAGTACCTTAAACATTAATACAACTATTTGTAGAAATTTGTTCTTTATCCGTTGTATTCATATAGCAGTCTTTCGACCTTGAATTTGAAATGAATAGTTTCTATGGCAACAATATTACTTTCATTGAGACATAGCTTTTCTGATAATGAAAACATTTTCAATTCAAAGCAAGACTGACAGTTAGTACTATAGTATACTATAATAGGATTTAAACTGCTATGTCTAGATTTTGATATCTGTACAATCTTTCTCATTTCTTGTTCCTGTTCATCTTGGGATGAACGTTCAGATTAGTAATAAATTGAAAAAAATCTTTTACATCATGTGAAATGTTATGTTTGAGAAGTTGTGAATTATTAAATAGAGAATAAATTGCTGGTAATCTCTTGTCTCTAGTGATATAAACCAATATTGAAATAAATTGTGGTTGAAGCTAAGTAATTATACCTATTAATGAGTTGGGAGGTGATAGCCGGATGATGTTAGCTGTAAATACTATCACCTACTTGCATCTATCTGATAGTTTTTTAATCTGTCTATCAAATGACATCATTTGTAACCTGTCAATCAAATGACATCATAGTTTGTAAACTGTCAATCAAATGACATCATAGTTTGTAATCTGTCAATCAAATGACATCATAATTTGTAATCTGTCAATCAAATGACTTGATTTGTAATCTGTCAATCAAATCACTTCATAGTTTGTAATCTGTCAATCAAATCACTCCATAGTATATCATCTGTCAATCAAATGACAACATAATTTGTAACCTGTCAATCAAATGACATCATAATTTGTAACCTGTCAATCAAATGACAATAATTTGTAACCTGTCAATCAAATGACATAATAATTTGTAACCTGTCAATCAAATGACATCATAATTTGTAACCTGTCAATCAAATGACATAATTTGTAACCTGTCAATCAAATGACAATAATTTGTAACCTGTCAATCAAATGACATAATTTGTAACCTGTCAATCAAATGACATAAGACATAAACTTCTGTTTCTGAACTGTGAATTTTTTCTTAAAATTGTCAAAAATATGCTTGCAAGAGTTCTGAACCATCAGTCAAGTTATGATTGATTTGTCATATAGTTACATTGTGTTTTTGTCGTGTTTATTTTTGTTTTTGTTTATTTTAAAATTGATGGAAGTGACCACTCAAAACTTCAATCTTCACAGGTAATTATATTGACACATTATCTGTCATCTGAAACAGGATGTTTACCAGAGCATAAAGCTATGGTTTGTGACAGGGAAATAATTTGAAAGACTATTACTTGAACTGTTTAAAGGGAAAACTTGATGATATCAGCTGGTTACAAGTTATGTTCTCCTATTCACTGTTCTAAGGAAGGGTAGGAATGTTGAAAGATAACATTAAGGGGGAATGCCATTCCTGGAAAAAGGCATTTTTGGACTTTGGGTTTTGGCGAGTTGTGTCATAATTTGACATCACATTCACACCGAGTGATTGTCAAGAAATACCAAGTATAATGTAGATATTTGCTCCTTATATTCATCGTTCACTTGACGTCCTTACGATGGCCACACCTCGTCTCATGGGAGTTGATCAGCAGACATGCATACAAAATATAAAGTAATGGGAATATAAATATACATGAATGTTTCATTTGAAGGTAATATTTTACTGAAGAATAAAATTATGAAATGGATCTCCAGAACCCAAAGTTTACAAAATTGTCTTCATTTTCTATAGTAACATCCCCTGTAAGTAGCATATATTTGGAATCTATGCTGCATAAAATTATTGTTATTAACGTTGACTCAATTCAGACATTTTCATAATACTGATGACAGAAAACAATTCTTATCAAGTAGTAGTGAAGACGATGACACCAGAATCATAATTTTTGGAACAGATATTCTTGATCTTTAACTTTTTAGCACATTTTAGAGAGAAATAATAGAATAGTTTTCAGGTATTAATTGATGTTCGATATGAGTTTGAAAAAAAAATCAAATTTTATAAATTTTCATGAAATTTGGTAGTGGCTAGCACTTAATACAGAAGTCATTGCAGGCTGCCTTGTTTGAAGAAGCTGAGCAGAATTTGTAGTCTGCTTGTTTTTCACTCCTATTCAGAATGATTTATCGACCAATCCAATCATGAAGTTTCAATTCGTGCAAGCACAAGAATCTCGTGAATTTTGTGGATCTGTAACATTAAAATAATGCCACACTTTCCAGTCTTACTGTCTAACCCGTGTGAACATAACACCTGTCCTGAAATCTCATTCTCTGAAATATTGACTTAAACAGTGTCTTTATTTCATTATCCTATTTTACCAACATAAAATTTTGATTAAAAACCAGATAATTTGATAAGAAATTCATGTACTCTGTAAATATATGTATACATGCGTGAGAAAAGTAACTATATTTTTGGGAGACTTTGTGTGTTCATACTGTGAGTCATTTGATATGCTTTTCTGAAAACATCTATATCCATTTGCAGTTCTTTGAAAAATCTGTCACGGTACCGTATGCTAGTTCCATATAATAAATTGCCATTTGATCCTTGGCATCATTTTTCATGAATAGTACATACAAAGTCGCTCTCAAGAAATCTGTGCAGCCTCAAACCAGAATGAGATTTCAACAGGAAGGAAAAGAGAAATTATGAAAGCAAAAGTGAAGACAGTTGCAAGACATAAATAGCAGACAGAGTACTGCTTGCAGCTCTGTAAGGAATTTGAATAGTTGTCACTCACAATTTATTTGCAAGTTTGCACAAAAGTGTCTTTGGTGGTGGTCGAATATATGTAGATTGGATTTGAAAATTTAATGCCGAGTGACGGCCTAGATTGGAGATTTGTATTGAACGGTAGGAGATAAGCTATTGTATCTTATAACTCCATTCATTATCACACCAGTTAGTTTTATACAGAGACTTGACAAGATATTGAATGTATACTGCAGTGTGCTAGTTTCATGCAATTCAAGTAAGATAAGAAAATATTGCCTGGCAGATTTTTTCATCTCTGGAGGGAAATTGGTGTGTTATACTAGGCTTCAGTACCGTTGGCCTGTCAATGTACAATCCCTGTTATTTTTGACAAAATTAAATTTTATGTTGTTTTGACCGATTCAAGTTTTCTATTTGACAGAATCTAAATCTTCAATTTCGACATATATAAATTGTTATTTTTGACCAAATCTTGATTTTACTTTTGGATAGAATCTAAATTTGGCATTTTTTGATAGTCTTAATTTGAATGGCTCTAGAGGCTCTGAATTTTGCATTTTGAAAGTCAATTTTGCTGAACATGTTTTTGATAATATGAATCCACAAGAAGAACTGTTGCTAGAAATATGTAAATATAATGATTTTTTGATTGATTACTACTAGATTGAATCAAATTTCATAAAACACTTTTTGATGTTTGGAATGTAGTAGCATAATATCATACAATACAAATGATAGTTTCCAGATATATATTCTTGTTGGAGGTATTTGAAGTGATTTAAATTATACATGTCTACTATTTGTTGAGCTCACTCAATATATTTCACACAAATTTTGGTACAATCACTATTTATATAGAAATATAGACCCTGCAGTAGTTGTGGTACTTTTCAGAAATATTTTTGGTTTTAGGTACAATATTTTTGTCACTAAGACCACATTGAGGATGCTCATCATAAGATGAAACACACAAAGTATGTTGACCTTTAATCATACAAAAGTTAAAGACTTTCATGCTTCAAGAGTCGTTTGGAAGACGTGGAATGTTATCAAGTTCTTTGTGCAGTTACTTACACAACTTGTGATTGGTTGAAAATCAACAGATTATGAAAGAGAATGTTGTATCATCCAATAAATCACTGACTTCTTAAGCCATACAAGTTGTGCAGGTACACAACTTTTCATTAGTGGATAGCCAACAGATTATGAAAGAGAATGTTTCATCATCCAATAAATGACTTTTTGGCTTCTGTAGCATTACAACATTTGTGTAGTTTTCATTGGTTGAGAGCCAACAGACCATGACAGAGAATGTTCTATCATCCAATTAACAACTAGCATAGATTTTACTTCCCGTACAGTAGAAACTATGGAAACACTTAAAGTGAGTGTAGATATGAAAACTTTCAAATTAGTTTGGGTGAGACGTACAGCTTGATTGAAAAGAAGAGGGCAAACAAGGGAAAGAGGATAGTGTGAAGGGTAATATTTGGTGACTGTGTTAGCGATGTCTTGTCAAATATTTCTAGCAAACAAACTATACTCTCCTTGAGAAACAAGGTTTTCTTTTCGTGATTGCTATGAAAAAACAGTATTGTACATTGAGAAGATTTGATTGCAGAGGTATTTGGAATGTTGAAGGCAACTGGGATTGATGTAGTGTGTATCGTTTTGAAGAACCCCAAAACAAATATTTGTGAACTCTTGCTTGGTAATAAATTGTGTAATACGATTCAATAGATGAACACCTATGTGTATTTGTTTTTTGGTCTTTCATCATATAGAAATCCAAAGACACACTTCTTTCTGTTGACTCAGTGGACGGCCATGAGTAATACAAAGAATAGCAAAGAATTCTAATGAAGACCAGCCAGGTGTGAAAAGATTGGACCATGCCATCCTAGAAATCTCAGAGAGGCTCACTCATGTGTATATACATAAATTTATACTAGATACATCACCTCTGACATTCAGCAACCAATCACCTTTTACCTTTGGCAACCATTATCTTCTGTGTTCGTCTGCCAGGTACAAGAAACCTGATATCTGAAATGTGTAGGATTTTAGAAAGATTTTGAGATATGAGGAAGAAACTCGATTTTTGACAAATTATGAGATATAACTCTGTCTTCCAAATGTGGAATTTTAGAAAGATTCTGAGATCAAAATTAGAAACTCTTACATCTTTACAGAATGTCAGATTTTAGAAAGATTCCGTTATATAAAAGAACAAATTCAATATTTGAAAGGTCCTGAGATACAAACGAACTATCTTGAAAGTGTAGGATTTTCAGAAATATTGTGTGATAGAATAACAAACTCAATTTTTAACAGATTCTGAGATACAGCAACTCTTCTATCCTTAAATTACAGAATTTTAGAAAGATTCTGACATATCGGTACAAATAAATTCTTAGACAATTTTCGTAAGATTCTGAGATACAGATAACTTCAAATTGGAGAATTTTAGAATGAATATGAGATACAGATAAGAATTAAACTGTTATCTTCAAGTTATAGTATTTTTGAAGGATTTTGAATGAATTCTTGAGGGTTTAGTAAGATTCCAGAAGAAGTTCTGATCGCTTCAAAATGTAGGATTTTAGAATGATTCTGTCTCTAACTTCTAATATACTGCTAAGAGGATATACAAAAACTAATAAATTCTTGCATTGAGATTCTGAAATAGTTCCTGACAAGAAATGAGATCATGTAATGATAAAATAGTAAGACAGAGAAGGATTGTGAAACATATTTCACCTCCTGGACCTTATTTATGCAGCAGTGCATTTAAATCCAAAGTCACAAAGTAGAAAATCAGAAATGAGTAGATAAAGAAACAGCCAAATCTGAATATTTTGTAATATTTTCATTTTCATTTCACATCTCATCGTCTTATGTTCTTAGGTTGTGTAGACTACGTGTCTCATCTTTTGGGGAAAATCTGTTTTTTTATCAAATGAAATTTAGTCAGATTGGAATTCATAGAAGGTGATTGAGGGTGAATTTTTATGTAATAGAAAAATCCAGCCACAATGTTTATTTTAATACTAGTTGCACTGTAATGGAGGTAAAACAACCATAGAATTACAACCCATCTCACTGAACAGTGCTGTTACAACTAGCACTCGTAATAAAGACAAAGGCAATCTCTTCATCCCAAAAATGAACATAGAATTGGGAAAATTTGAAATTTCCTGTACTGGTATACTGTATTTTGGAACAGTTTATCTCTTGATCTTAGAATTAAGTCTTCTAGGAGTGATTTCGCTCCTCACTTCAAGAATGACTTTTTACAATATAATCCATGAGCAATGTTTGAATCTTATTTACATGGTATTTGTAATGTACATTTCTGTATACATGTATACTGTCTTCAGTAAAACTTTACATTCATGTTGCACTGCCATTGTCCTAGGAGACGGACTGGACTAGCTTTGCTATTTTCTGTTCTCCTTTTACCTAAGAATGTCAAATATTTTTTCTTATTCAATGCTTTAACAAATGGGTAATAAATAATAATACTGAACTGTTCTAACTCAGTGAATGGTCAAACCACAGAATTACAACCCTTCTCACTGAACTGTTACAGCTTGGTCAAAGTATATCCCATCTCACTGAACTAGCATACCTCAATGAATTGGTGCAACCGTAGAGTTACAATCATTCTCTGTGAATCAGCTGTTACAACTCAGTGAATGGTCCAAACATAAAATTACTAAATACTGTAGTTGCAATTTCTCACAACTTCTTTTTTGACAGGGTTACAAAATGGACTTCAGTACAAGTGTACAAAATATATATTTTGTTCATATTCTTTCATCTTGCAGAATAAAAGACTACAGTTTACAAGATTGCATTCTCATCAAAGTTTCTATTATCAATGGTTATAGAACAGAAATTCTTTGGTGATGTATATAATACAATATTTAGGTCTATAAAGGTTGAGATATTATACAGTGCAAGTCTGCTTAGGATGATTCCCAGACACATCCACTATTAGCTCAGTAGTTTGGGCACTGATTACAAACTGTACTTTTCAGCCTTGATTATCACCAGACCTTTTGTGAGTGAGAAGAAATGGCCATCAGCCATCATTATGTTTACTTCATTTCATTTTTGACTGAAATTGCTGCTCTCTGGGCTGTGACAGCAGATAAAGGTGTTCTGTGTATGGAGGATGAAATTTTCTGAGCTGGTATTAGTGCCTTGCAATAAAAGTATCTAGAGCGTGATTAACTCTTCGCTCCTGTGAATTTTCAAGTAGTTTCAAATGTGTCCGTACTATGATTATGCATTTGTCATGAACCCGATTCCTGGCTTTCTCAGTATATTTTCTCAATTTCTAAGATTTTTTCAAATTTCTTGTCATTATCAAGTATGCACCAAAGTTATGTAACCAAACAATTTTGGCCAAAAATTTATTTTCTGGATTTTTTTTGTACACTGTCACTTTGCTTTTGACAGGATTTATGAAAATAATCATATGAATGAATTGATGTAAAAATATGTCCTCAATGAACACATGGCAAGTTTGTGAAAAAAGATCAATTTTGTGATATTTTTGATTTGGTTCTAGCTAGTTTTAATGAAATGATCATACACTTGCAATAAAATAGTCTGACTGGTAGGGTAGATTTAAAGAGATCTTCAATTCAACCCATGATTGTAGCTCAGAATGTTCCGTATGATTGGCCAAGGATGAGTACACAAAACATAAAGAGTTTTATTGCCCTATAATGCCATCTGATCAGTAAAGAGGTGATCAATAGCCTGACTACTTTTGCTTTCTCAAATTTTTTGAAATTTTAGGAATTTTTACCAGAATTTGTTATGAATTTAGTATAAGATTTTCTAGCTTTGAGTTTTGATATTGTAGTCTGCCAAATTTGTCAAACACAGCAGAAAATTTGTGAAATTTAACAGGTTTTATGACATTAATGTATGGTTGCCCATGGATATAACTGTCTGTTGACAGGTTTTATTGACTCCCTATTCCCACTGAGTCTGATTGACTACAAGCAATAACACATTTTCATCTCACAATACTTTTCCGCCAAAATTGGATTACGACAGACAAAGCCGATATTCAACATTCAGACTTGTAGACATGTAGCTCAACTAAATAGAAGCATTGTACATATAGTTTGCAGTGAAGATTTGTGCATTTTTCAACGTCAAAAATGAACAAAAAGAAAACAAAAAAGTGACATTTTGCATTTATGTTCATCTAGTCCAACACATACTCTTTTGAAGCAAATATTCTATCATGTTTTACGTTGTTATCAGAAGTCATCTCAGATTTATAAAAAAAAATAAAAAAGAATTACATGCTGAGTAGAAGTAATCATATTTAATTCAAGAAATCATACTACAAATACATGGGAATGTTTTGTGACATATATTTCGTATAGAATGTTGAAAACAAATATTTTTTGTTGCACAATATTTTATATAAACTTTTAATAACATGTAGATCTTAAGACTGGTTTACACATTTACAGATTGTCTTTCATGAAAAATTTAATTGTCAAAATTTGAAATTCAAGTGAGAATGTTTGGGTATTGCGAATCCAAGAGATGAAGTACCGAGACAGAATGTGTAAGGATGAGTGATTTAGAACAACGAACATTAGGCTGTTACCATAGAAACCAATCCCATGAATGAAAGTACATCCTTAAATAAATTGAGTGCTGTTTATATCTATGTTACATTAAAGTAATTAAGAGATGACCTGCAATGTAGATAAAACCAGACATCATCATAATTATGTGAGTCAATATTCTGTATGTCAATCACCTTGATGAAATTATACAGTCTCAATATAAACGTGTTTCAAAATTGATTACTGTTATCTACACAATAATTAATGTTTCCAAAGCTTTGTTTGTTGTGTTTTAATAAATTGATTTATTGAATCTGTAATAAATGAGTACAAACAAGGGACTTTGAGTTTCCAACCATATTTTATCGATATTTTATTATAATTTAAAAGACTTCAACAAATACCATAATAGACACAGTCAAGACTACATTGTCTGTAAATACTGATAACTGAATTATCATCATCAAAAGTGATGAAGAATATAATGTCTGAAAACAAACAAGTAATCACTTTCTATTCAGATGACTGCAGAAAAAATAAAAATAATTATTTTCACTGGTAACGTGAAATGTGCTTTGGAAGTAAACTCTTTAAACTTTGTCCAAGAAAACTCCAGCCTACCTCAGTTTAAAATCATAAAAAACCTTGGGTCATCTTACAAATTTTTTAAATTTAAACAGTGGTCAAAATGATATCAATATTTAGTAATTTTAGAATCCAATATGGCTGCCAATTACTGTATAATTTTATGAGAAAAATAAAAGATTGACAATTTCGTTGAAAACGAGATGGTGAAGTGTGAAATTTTCTGTTGTTACTTTAAAAAGACAAGAAACAAACTTTCATATGATATGACATTAAAGTTTGGAGTGAATTCCTGGTGAAGAAATTCAAGGAAATTTGTACACAAGGCACATTTCTACCTTGAGGTTTATATTGTTCTCAACCTTCATGTAGGCAAATTTCAACATTTTCATTTAAAGTTTGACTGATATTAAAAGAAACAAGTAGGATATAATAGCAGTGAAGTTAACCTATTGGAATCTACTTTTTAGTAGGATATGTAGCTGTACCACAAAGTGCATTTGGTCTGCAGCCAGGTTATGTCCAAATTTTGGAAATATTGTCTAACTTTAGTTTGGTTTTAGGTTGTGGCTATATTTTGTGTAATTTACACTTTTTTAAAATGACAAATATCTTTGTACTAGATTTTTAGACTATTATGTACATTTGTGTTGTGAACGATGTTGCCAGTTAACTTTGACATAAATTTAGATTTTGAATACTGTCTGCTGGCAGGCTTATTACTCTGTGGTATATTCTTATTTTCAAGTTGATTTCCCCAAAGGTCTATTTTTGAAATTATCTTCTTTGTTATCTGTAAGCACCTATGACAGACAAAAAGTGAAATCACAATGTTGCTGATGATGGACTGAAATACACAGTAGCCATCTAAACCTAACAGACACACTAGATCGATCATGATCACTTTGCCAACGTTCAACTGAAACATGTACTGTAGCCAAAAGTCAATGACAGAAAAATTCAATGTTGTTAAGACTTATAATTACGATTGGGACTGGAATACACTGTTGTCATTTCATACAGTTACACTGTGTAAGAAAACCAAGTGTAGAAAATCAGGTTCCACCTTTTTAGGACAAAAGATGTCATACCCTGCAATACAGTTGCCATCTATAACATAGTGCCTACAATCTTGACTATAAAAGATGATGAAAAAGCTGTTTTAATTTTCTTGGTTTATCAGTTTTATTAGCTATGGTATTACAGCTGTATAGCATCGCTTCGTGTATGTGTATTTTCACAACCACTACATATATTTATTTGATTTCTAGCAACCTCCTGTATATTTCATGATGTTTGTCATGTTTGCCGTGGTGATGTTGATGTAAACTAATCTGTGATAGGTTTTATACAAAAGGAGCTATTAAAATGCATGAGGAACTTCACAAAGTTTGATAGTGAAATTCCCCAAGGCTTAATACATGTGTAGTCAGAAGTGAGTGGACATGTGTTATTGATTCTTCATTCCCTGTACTTCTGATCACTGCTGCATCTTCACAATGTGGACAGAATTCTGATTCTAAATTCTTTTCTCTAATCTGAAAAGTGTAAACTTTAGAAGTGTTTTCTAAAGGATTGGCAATCTTATGCCTCTAGAGAAATTATAGACTGTTGAATATTTAATGTTCCTATAGAGTTTATTATTAATGTCAGTGTAATATTTCAACAGAATCCTGTGTAAAAACATGTTTGGATAAAATATGTGTTTTGTTAGTCTCATCTTTGTTGAAAACAAAAGCTAGCAGATGAAACTGTCCTTGCTTTTCAGCAGATACTAAGATGTCTCAAGACTTTGAAATGAAGTATTGTGAAGAAAAAAGAAACAGATTTGGTTTGAGATTGTGTAGAGTTGATTGAGTAACAGGGTTCATACTGTCCTGGAAAACTCTGGAATTTCAAAAAGAGAGATAACAATATGAAAGCAATTTTAAAAATGTCAAAGAAAAGTTTGCTCAAAAAATGTGTTTGATGAAAACTGGGTTCACCTCCAATCTGTGGAATGACAGTTTTTGTCCTACATCAGTTTTTTGACATTTAATGATTTATGTTCTAAATATTACATGTATTTGAATGATAGCATGAGATTTTCAATAACAGACTTGTACCTAGGCCAGAGACTTGACTGTCTTGCTTGACAAAGACATTCACCTGTACATCAAACCAGGAAGCCAAGTCTCTGAACTATCTTACATACACAAGTTACCAATGAGTCACTCTACCAGAGGAAGCTTGATGATAAGTCTGTCTAATTTCTGTTAAAATAAGATTTTATGACTAGACTGTAACCATATTTGGAAGTCCTCATTTACATATATTACCATATCATAATTTATGTAGAACACACTTCGACCATTGACAGCACACTATATGTGTGTATATTCTCAGGCTGATGCAGTGATTCAGTTGATGCAGTTGAAGTACAAATACTAGACAGAAAACAATTACTTTAGTTCTCATGTACTGTTTGTAGATATCTGATGAACTGGTTATACTTCACTACACACAGTGATTAGTTCTCTCAAGTGGAGCAGTGTAAGTCCAGATAAGGCAACAACATATAGAATCTGAATGATACATTCTGTGTAGTGTTATAGAACTCACTATAATGAAATTGGAACATTCAAACTGAAATGGAGTGTTCTAGACTTTGTATATGGTGATTGTATAACACCTGTGTTTGTGTACTGTGATTACAACTCTAAAAGATCAAGAAAGTCACATACTGTCCTGTTCTACAGTATAGCCTGGAATCCATGCTGTCCTGTTCTACAGTATAGCCTGGAATCCATGCTGTCCTGTTCTACAGTATAGCCTGGAATCCATACTGTCCTGTTCTACAGTATAGCCTGGAATCCATACTGTCTTGTTGTACAGTATAGCCTGGAATCCATGCTGTCCTGTTCTACAGTATAGCCTGGAATCCATGCTGTCCTGTTCTACAGTATAGCCTGGAATCCATACTGTCTTGTTGTACAGTATAGCCTGGAATCCATGCTGTCCTGTTCTACAGTATAGCCTGGAATCCATACTGTCTTGTTGTACAGTATAGCCTGGAATCCATGCTGTCCTGTTCTACAGTATAGCCTGGAATCCATGCTGTCCTGTTCTACAGTATAGCCTGGAATCCATACTGTCTTGTTGTACAGTATAGCCTGGAATCCATACTGCCCTGTTCTTCAGTATAGCCTGTAAAAAACTTAATGTGACAATCAATAGCCAATGAGCAAGTAAGGCATATCAATTTTATGAGAGAAACTAAATTGCTGCTAAGGAAAGTCCTTACAGTCTCCTAAAACATGCCTTGAATATTAAATAATGGTACATCAAAATTTCAAAAACTGAATAACGAATCCAATACATGATTATTTATGAAGTAGAAAATACAGCTTGTGATTGAAATAGTGTCCTTGAAGAAAACTATATTGGTGACAAGTTCATATGGTCATCCAAACACTCAAACAGTGATTACACCTTTTGAAAGTGCCCTAATTCAAATTTTATTACTCAGTACTGATGGTAAGAGGAACGTGAGTGCAGGTTATTCCTAGCTGTCAATCACCATCATACGTCTTGTCTGAGCGCCAGCTTACAAGGAGCAATAAAACATCACGTTGCTAAGACGATCTACGGTTATTATGAATCTAATGGAAAATGCAATAATTCTATAACCAGGTTGTTGTATCTTTTGATGGAGTTTTCTGTGAAATTTATCCCTTGTATTTACTGTAATCAGATGGACAAATCCTCTTTAAGAAATTTACTTAACAGGATTACAGTTTCGGACATGAAGATTTCTTTACATACCAGTAGATTTATTTATTGTACGTCCAATGGACATTAATGTCCACATAATGCAGGACCCTTGAAGACATAAATTGATTACAAAGGCAGGCTTTGATTTCAAAGATTTTAACCTCAAGTATTGAATAGAGGCGAACGACATTGTTAGTGAAAAACTTCAACTAAGAAAATGTAAGAATGAATAATCAGCTATATCCCATTTGTTTTATATATGAAACATTGCAATGACAGAACGCATGACAGCTAGCTCCTTGTAACAGTTTTGCATTCCACATGATGCTGGGATGTCAATGAATATTTGGGAGTTTACTTTAAAAAAACTTTTTGACTGTGTGGGTGGAAATTTTCATTTGTAAGAAAATACATCTTTAAAACAAAATATAATTTAAAAATCAAGATTTTAAAAAAGGACATGGAAATCACAGGCAAATTGTTATGATTTGAAAAGGGTTAAAATAGATTCTGTTTTATGAAAAAGTTCTGAACTATTGGTTTGGACGGAGAAACAACCACAGTAGTCTCTGTCAGTCTATATTTCATAAAATTTCATTCAAACCTATCACAAAGGTCTGTCTGTGAAAATTAATTTTGACCTGGTAACATCAGGCAGAGTTGTGGCAATTTGTGTTGTGAAAATCCACAATTATTTATTTTATCCTAGAAAGCAGAATACATAGAGATTTAATCTATCTGACAGAGCGTCCATTTGACCTTGACCCTTGAGGTCAAGGTCATAACCAGGTATTTCTTGACCAACACATATTGCCAGAGTGACTATTGTCAGAATACCATTGGTTTACTACTATTATTTTGTTCGTCTCTGGTTACAGAATCAAGTAAACATTGAGGAATTCTAAAAAAAAAATATGTTTATACTTTTATTGAAAGTTTGTAACCATGATTTTGTTGAAGAAAGTTTAAAAGTGTTTATACTTCCATTTGATGTCCATAACACATTGTGTTTGGTCACGTGTAGTATTATGCATAGAATCTGTCTACATTTTCCTTTCAAAATCTACTTGGAAATATGCAGCTGAAGTGAATCATTTGTGACATGAACAATTTTGTTGCTAATTTCCTAAATAGATAGTAGCAGTACAGGTCATTGTACAGTGTCTGCTAGACATGGGGAATGTCTGCAGACAAACCTTGGTATTTCATTATCCATTTTAAGGACAATCTGAGTCATTGCCTTACCTGCTTTGAAATGTCAGTATTGAGTGTTTACGGCCTCATATCACTCAGTAATGATATGCTATTTAGATCTACAACGTTGATCACTGAATCCTAACTGTTTCTCCTGGGGTTGCTCTAATTAGGGCACTCTTCAGGCAGTATGAAGGCAAGGCCTATTACAAAAAACACACTGAGAAAACGTATAAAGTTTAATAGCTAATGTGCGACTAATGAATATGTATTTTGACTTCATGCAGAAGCAAAGAAATTATTTCCAGTACTGAGAAAAGCAAGGCATTGAAAAGTCGCTCTGAAATTTCAAGAAATGAGACAAATTAAAGTTTGAAATATCAAAATTTGCCTTTTCCTGCAACCTGTTTAAGATTCCATACATGCCCTTTTGACAAAATTACCTGAATCTGTTTTACAAATTACAAGAAATTACTATGTTCCCTGGTGTCCAATTCAGCCAAGAAGTAAGCCATGGTTGTTGAAAAGAGTCATGAATCTCAACTGATTGATATTAGTGAGTTGAATCCTTTATATTCAAGATTACACGCAAGGAAACGTTAATGTTTGACCAACATTGATGAAAACTTCACTGAGTAGAACTTAAAAAGCCACATTGTAGTTTCATTTGACGTACAAAATTTCATCACATCACGATTCATTCGTCTCTCTTAAAAATGAATTCTCAGAACAGGATAAGAAATAAGCTGTTCATTATTCAGAAACTGCAATGTTCACTTTACTTCTTGTCATCTGGTTTCTCTTGCCTTAAAAACAACCAAAAAATGAGTTCATGCAATGCCTTGTTAAAGGGACACGTTTCAATCCTGTGTCACTCGTATTTTCCTTGGCAGAACGAAGAAAAAATATTGGGGAATTACATCTAAGTATTCTGTTATTTCTTGTCAGTCACATAGAGTGACATTATTTTCCTAAAAATGACAAAAAGTATCAGTTGATTATACATTGAGCATTATTGATGATTTTATGTCATTTACAGCTCTCATATATAATACAGCAAATCATATTTTGATCAATGTGTGTATGACTATATAATCTGTTTATGTTCAAGCTTCAATTTCTTTAGCTCAAAGGATTTCTCGGTAAAGTTTATTTAACAAAATTCTAGTTTTTGTATAATTTTCTTACTTGTATCAACTTTATTGTTAATTTGAACGACAAAAATAATAGTTATGTTTACATATCAAAATTTTAAATGTTAAAGTGATTACGTAAATACAAGATTAAAACTTAAGAAAAAACGATGGTACGGAAAGAATTATGTCAGTTAGTGTGAAAACTAAAGGTTATGAAATACCATATTTTGCGATTATACCTTTTACGAAAGACTATCGGTGTAAGCAGAGTAAGCGTAGGCTGTATGTTAATTCAACTCTGCACTTTACAAAGTCCAAGGAGTGAGACTGATTTTCTTGAAATGTGTGAGAAAAGTATCCCTTGAAGCAAATAGTATTTAACACTGTCTGTGTGTGCTATTATATGTATTGGATATGTTGTAGAAGGTTATTGTTAGAAATAGTCTGCTTTCAGCAGGCAGACAAATGCGTATAAGTTGATAGCCTTTCATCAGGAAATGAAATTGAGATTCAAAATTATTCTAAAGACGATTTGAAATGTCTGTATGTCAAATGTGAATAGAGCTTATGCTGATATTTCTTCATTGCATCTGTAATCAAAGTACTGTTTGATTTCAAGCTCACAGGGTGAAATTATTTTATCTAGATTGTATCATAATTTAATTGTCTCCATGTAGAGTATGCCAATTAAGATGCTTCAGGAAAAATGCATTTCAACGTCTTCAGTTTGTTTTTGTAAGCTGTCATGTGATTGGTCTCGTGTCATGAATATTCATATTTTTTTGTAGGCTGTTCATTTTATTGGGCTCATGAGCATGAATATTCATGATGTTACATGACCAGCAACCTGATTGGTCATTTTGATGCACAGTTTATCATGTGACCCCATTTGTATGATTTCATTGGCTTGATAATGTATTGAAGATAATGCAAAGTAGAAACATAAAGAAGGATAAATGTGGTCAATTGGGATGTGTAGCAAGATAAGACAAATAGTGATTTATGCTAAAACCGAGTTCCACCTAATGCATTTTGTAGAAAGATAAATGCTGTGGCCCTTATCTCTCTGAAGCAGAGAAATTCAATAAATCAGAAAGACTAGGTACAGCTTTCAAGATTTGTTTTACACTTAAGTCTGGAATTGATCACCAATTAGTTATCGTAAATTGTTGTACCTCAGGTGAACTTCAAGTGTTTGCCATTTCTTAGATACAGCAGAAAGTGCCATTAACAGACGTGCTATCAAAATGTGTCAACTTTGCTCCACAAATGTCTTCAGTGAATGCTTTCTTGCTGTTTTCAACTTTTAAGTTTTATGTTGTGTTTCGCAGGTCATCAATGCTGGAATCTTTCCAAATATTGACATGCAGTCAGAAAACTTGGTATTGTATGTATTAGAATGTTTGAAATAGCTTGAATTAATACAAACCTGATATGTTTTATTGTTAATTAAGTCATATAGATTCGAATAGGTTTCTGTACGATTGGTTTTGTAATATATCACATCTGCTCGAAGTATTAAAGCAACATTGAAAACCCCCAGACAGACACTCTTATGAATATAGACATAGTCAGACATACATACATAGTACATACATACATACATACATACATACATACATACATACATACATACATACATACATACATACATACATACACACACACACACACACACACACACACACACACACACATACACACACACCACTCTTCTTATTTATGTTCAGAAATATTTCTGTCTCTTTACATTTCTCATGCTACACTGCCAATAGTGGTTTTTAAAGTGACCCCATTTTACACATCAATGAACTAAAAGTGATAAAAGTCATTTCTAAATAGTCTTAAAAAGTCTAACATTGAATGGAATACACCATTAATATCATTAAATCTCATAGCTGACTTGTATCTTATCATAAATGAGGACCTTGTTGTATATTTTAGATGACAAATTGGCCTATTTACATATTAATTAAATGATAATTATGCATGGATGGATTTTGAAATGTAAGAGTTGATGACAGTTACAACATACAGCTGTTTTAGTGTTAAGTTTTCCATTTCAATGAGTTAATGGATAGTATTGTATTATGACTCATCTTACCGCAATATATTATAGTATGGCTAAACCTTCAATATACAATTATTCTACTGACCAAACGTTTTAGTTTTGCTTTTAAAAATGAATTCCTTTTGTTCAAGTATCTTCTTTCATCTTCCATTTTGTTGCCAATCTTTTTCATCTTTAGAATCCGCAGCACCCATCTCCATCATTCCTTTTTCTCAATCTTCATCTCTTTCCTTTCTGTGTCTCTAGTTTGTTTCTGTGCAACTTTTCATCTCTCATCTCCTCCTTCCCATCTCTCATCCCCTCCTTCCCATTTCTTAGACCCTGTGATTGCTCCTCGCCTTTGTCACTATTTCTTTTAATCTGACATGTTCCATGTGTATTTCTGCATGTACATGTACAGTTTTTCAATTCTCCCATCCTGCCCTTTCCCCTTCCTCTGACTACTCCTGAGCCTCTTTCTCCTTCCTTTCATTTTGTGTTTCTAGTTTATTTCTTAATAAGCAACTTTTCATTTTTTGAATCATCCACAATTATCGAAAGACACTGCAACATACTTTACAAAATGGTGTATGGTGCATATTCAGTTTTCTAGTCGATTTGAACGTTGTTTCAGTACCCTACGATCAATGCAATCTCTGCCACCCTTCATGGACTTTAAATACCTCAAAAGATGACAAAATTGGTGACATTTTCTGGGAAATGAGAACCAGTAATGATGTTAATAGTCAGTGTAAGATAAGACTTGATTACTTTCTTTAAGAATTGAACCATATAAAAACTCTTGGCCTTAGACTTCTCCCTTTTGTCGATTCAGACGTTTGATAGTTACTTTGAATTGACATTGTAAATTGGGATGTACAGTATTGTCAAAATTGGATATAGGATATTTAGTTTTATGCACAGAGTGAGACACAAATCTTAGACAGTATTGTGTGATGCCAGACACGAAATGATCGACTCCTTTTGAGTTCCAAGATTCTACCTTTGTGAGGTTTTACCAATAATTTTAGCCAACTTCCCTTTGTAGAAGCCATAAATGTCAAAAACAGAAACCCAGATCAATATATGCAATAGTGTGTGTAGTGATATGTGTAGATATTTAGATTTAAAAAATTGATATGTATACTCAAATAGTTTTACTTATCAACATAATCTTTATCAAAGAGTATAAGTTTACAAAAAAAAACCACAAAGTAAAGATGTAATTTAGAATTAATACGTAGTTATAAATTATGTAATAAATGATAAATTAATGAAATTATATATATAATATATATAATATATATATAAAATATATATATTAGATATATATAAATATAATATATATATATATATATGTGAGTGTGTGTGTGTGTGTGTGTGTGTGTGTACACACACATTGTCACAGTGTAATCAATGATTCAGACGTTGGTTATACACTATAAAACATTACGTCAGAATTTTAATTGTATTTTGATTCTTTTTTATTGCCTAAATCTAATGCTGGTAATATTATATTGAAACCATAGTACATGTCGTATTCTCCATTTTCAAACTAACTTGAGTAGTACCGGTTTAGATGAATTTATTGACAAATTAAAACTAATATGTTCAAACCAAGATTATTGTCATAAATTCTATACTAATCTTTTGTTAAAATAGAACATTGACCAGTTTTACTCACTTCTATGTAATTTCTGTTTAATCTCACCTACAGTGTGATAATTTCGTGCAATTCTAAAAAAAAAATTCATTAATTCAAGGTGCCCTTTGTAACCTCAGGGTTATTGCAAATCCTCTTAGTTATAACAAAAAATTCCTCCCCAAAAGAAGAAATATAAAAACGAAATATCCTGTACAGAGAGAAAGGTATAATGCACTTGTATTGCCTGTAGGCCTTCACAAATTGGCTTGCTGTGCAGTGTTATCCAAATGCCATTCATCTTTTTAAAAAGTATTTACACAGATGGAAGTCGTATTCATTTTTCGTAAACTAAAATGTATGATAAAAGTTCCACTCTATGTCGTTATAGATAGTGTTGTTTTAAGTGTTGATGCACTTTCGTGGTATTATTTGCAAATGTCATTGTCTGTCCCGCAGGAAACTTCAATACCTTCAATTCGAAGCTTTTCCTGTGTTTGTGTTCATCAAGTTTCAGTTTGTTGGAGCTTGAGGCAAATCATGAAATGTAAAAGGTATACATTGAGTTGACATCGGTGTTTTTATGTAAGCTAGCTGTGTCTGAAGCTGTAATAATGCCGTCACCATCGGGGGTTTGTCTTTTGTAATACTCCGACATTTTAACATGGTGAAAACACTTACCACAGATATATGATAGCTTTATTTTGTAAAACGAAGCTTAGGTGTTTTTTCTTCCAATTTGCAATAGAAATTCTTGGATTGGAAACTGATCCATCCCCTTTTAAACTCTGGCTACCACTGTTACATAAAAGATCAAAAACTGCAAAACATATGGAATACAGAATTGAACAAAAATGATTGAAATTGGAAATTCTTGTCATTTTTTGGCCATGATATTTGCAATCAACAACAGTATTTGGTTTCAATCTGTGCTGGAATTTTTATTTTGTCATATGTCCTGTTAAATCATCAGAAATGTATACTTTCCACAGACACACAACACATTAGGTAAATATTATCAGAAAAAAGAAAATAATTTGTATTTGAGAATATATGCTGTAAGTGTTTTCATTAGAATTTGTTGCTTTGCTTGTATTGGACTACATTTTCACAGATTTGGGACAGTATATATGATGTATGTATGGTAACTTTAGATAAGAAGTAATTTCATTGGGTTTCATTTTTAATAGCACACTATCGAAAATAATGACAAATTCTACATGAAATCTTTGTATTGTACAATGTACAGGATTTGTTTGAATGGTTGTTGAGAACAGACTACAATGTACACATTGATGGAATGATTTAGTTTGCTAGTCATGAATTCATGTGTCACGCAAGGAGGGACATGTCATGCGGGATTGACCAAGGTTGATACGATGATGGAATGAGATGAACAACTCGAACATAAGGATTAGATAGAGAGATTTAGGGGATCACAGAGAAGGGACTATCTGACATGGTTGGAAGGGATTGAGTGTAATGATACCGCATACAAAGTGACCCCAACAAACATCATTAAAACCTTGTCAGATTAAGATTTTTAGGGCAAAACAGATAGAGATGAGTTCATTAATGAGTGTTCTACATTTTGTCTAAAGCTCGTGGAATGTTGTAACTCGTGATGACTGACTCCAAATCTGCCTGTTGGTTGTTTGGTTTTTAATTATAGATCAAAGGTATATGTGTCATGGTTCATCAATGGATGTTGTTAAATTATTACAATACAAGATATTCAGGTCACTGTCAGTACTCCTGTTGTTTTTGACATTGACTTTGCAGTGCATAATGGTCACCATGACAACAATATTCACGTCTGTGCAGGACTGTAGAACAGAGAAAACAAATGCAACTTTGTGAATTTTCATCACTCTTGCATTATGAAGATGTTTTGGTATAGAAAGAAGATATGATTTGTATGGTAGCATTTGTCTAACCCTACACATTCACGTCGCTCAGTTTGTAAAGTCTCTTTTTCCAAAAACTAAATTGCGCAGATTGCACCTAAAAGTTCTATTACATATAATCTTGTTGTCAGAGATTTAGCAGTAAATGTACGAATTGGTAAATTTATACTCAATAATTTTGCGTAGAAATCCATTGAAATTGGAAGATTAAACGGTAAAGGACTTTGACAGTTGTACAAAAGACCAGACTCTGTCATCATCAGTGTTGTGAAGAGCCTTAGACACAAGTTAGCGTGAGGCAAAGATTAAGTTTGCGTGAGTCGTATGAATTAGTTGCTATGTGTCATAATTGTACAAGGCTAAATCAGACATACTCTTCACGTTAACTATCATGCTATCTCAGTCAATTCACCTGATTGCCGCACCGTTGACAAATCAGCCTTTAATTTAACAATCCCTCTGTTTATGTATTCACTAGATTTTATCCAGTTGTTATTCCATCGTTATCTCAGAGAGCAGTGCTTACCCATGCCAGTCTTCTCACCAGGGACCCGTCCTTTCTAGTTCGTTTCATCTCAGGGTGCCCATCATACTTTGCCACCATGAATTTCTTTCTTACTTAATTCTGACCCAGAATTTTGAATCATGAATTAAAAATTGTTACTGTAGGTGCATGTATGTTGCAGGCTGATAAGTCATTCAGAAATTGTCGTACATGAATACAAATGCCATACCTCGAGTCAAAGGCTGACGAATCATTCACAAATTGCCGTACCCAAATGCCAATGTTGTACTAGACTTAAAAACCAATAAATCATCTACAAATTTTCATATCCAACTGTATATGTCGCCGTTGTACCAGACACAGAGGCTGAGCGATCATTCACAAACGTTTATACTCAAATGTAAATGTCATATCAAACTCCAAGATTCACCAATCATTCACAAATTGTCGTACCCAAATGTAAATGCTATATCAGACTCCAAGATTCACCAATCATTCACAAATTGTCGTACCCAAATGTAAAAATTGTACAAAGTTTCATACCATAAATTTTCATTCTTAAATTCAAATGCCATACCAGTCAAAGACTAACAAATTCTTCACAAATTGTTGTACCTTCATAGAAATGTTGTATCAATAACTGACAAATCATTCACAGGGTTTTATACCAAAATGTGAATATCAAAATCCTACAGGCTGATGTAAAGGCTGTTAGAAGCATTCTCAACTTGTCATATCCAAATGTCACTCTAGTCAAAAAGTTATTATGTGAAAAGGAACTTTTCAGTATCTCTAGGCGTACTTGCTATTCAAATTATTCAAATGTTATTGTGTGACATTTTATTTTGGCCTAGATGAGGATTTAGTATTTATTTGGATTTTTAATTTATAAAACAATTTTATCATTGCTTCCTACTTGTAAAATCAATATGCCAAGTCCTTGTTTGTAATGCAATAAATTGCAAAAAAGATTAAAAAATAAACGTGTAAAATGTTTGTTATTGTAATTGTACTATTCAATTTTGTTTCATATCGATTTTTCAAGTAGGAAGCCATGATAAAATAATTTGTTTTGTAAATGAAAAATCCAAAATAAATACCCAATCCTCATCCACATGGCCACTTTAATAATGTTGTCATATATTTTACAATTTATTCAATTTTATGTAAACTTGATCAATATTTCTCATTTTGATACTCATTAAAAATCTATTTCATATATTTTTTATAATTTATAATTTTAGATAAACCTGATCAACTTTTCATATTCATTGAAATATAAAATCATCATATTTTGGTTTACATCATTAAAAGTATCATTTTTAGTGGAAAATTGAAGTGGTGCAGCAGTTTTAATTTTCAGCTTTTCGTTGGTTTTAAGTGCTGTACATTGTAATGCGTTATTCATATTCAAGTCGTGTATGTTTCACTCAGTGAGTAAATATGCATACGTGATTTTTAGGAAATGGACTAATGTTTACTAATGAAAAGGAGCTGCAGATGCACTCTCGCTTAAATAAACTAACGACTATTAAAACACTTACGAATTCATGATTGACAGTTTCATCAATCATTGCATATATTTAAGGTTTACAAATTAAATTCTGAAATCTACATTCCGATGGAAATTTGTATTGAAAAGAGCCGTTACAATAGATTTGCATGATATGCCCTTTTGACAGAAAAATTTCTGATTACATAGAGTCTACAGTTTTAAAACTGAATGGTGTGTGTGTGTGGCTCTATAGATGGTATTGTTCAAGGTATGAAAGTGCCAGGAAAAACGTAACTGTTGTTAGATTAGGTGTATCCAGGAAATGTTTAATGGAATGACATTAACGTAAAGGTGAAACATCATGATTAAAAAAGTTGCACTGAATAAAAACGTTGTGACGTGTGACCACTGTTCATTACACCACAATGAATTGTATAGGGTTTGAAATCGATGAATTCAACAATGGAAATAGAAGCAGAGTTTTATAGATAATCCTATTGGTGTTTCAATAAATACTTTCATTCAATTAAAAACCAGAGGTGTGTTACTGTGTTTTTGTCAGCAACAAAAAAAAATCCTCTTTCAATAATATTTCAATTTTTTATGAGATTTTTGGGTAATGGCCTCCTGTCACGCAACGTTAAATATCTGCCTTTTTAGATTAGTCAAATTTTAATCAATCTGAAAATTGTTATCCTTTCAGCCTATTCTGGGAAATTGTACTTTTCAAAGTTAACTAAGAAAGGAATTCAGTTCATGAATGATAAGTAGTCATTTTTGTCGGTTATAATTAGTTTTAGAAAACTGTTGTACTAAACTTGTCAATAATTTTGATCATCACATATATGCAAATAAGCATATCCAAATATGGTTAACAGAAAGTTTGCAGAGGATGACGCATCTTTGTAATTCGTGATGTTGACCCCGAGCAATTTTTAATATGAAAGAAAAGGAATTATTATGAAGAAAAAAGTTCCAATGGCAAGTTAAATTGTCTTTCTTAATCTAAAATTTTGCTGAAAACCTGTGGACATTTTGTGTTTTTGTAACACACTTTACCTGTAACAATTTTATCATGAAAGAAAAAGTTGCAATCATTGTCACTTTCTTCTAATTTACAAATTTAAAGGCCAGTGTTTCAATCCCAGATTCTTGCATTAGTGTTTTCTTATCTATGGAGCCATAAGGATTACATAGAATCATTCTTGTGTTCTGGACTAGGTTTTTGTGTAGCTTTGCAGGACTACTGTTTTAACACTAAATTTTAGCTGTAATCCTAACTTATCTTTTACACCGCCTGCCTAAGGTGTACTAACTTATTGAGGTAAAGACATTCATGTCAACCAAGTATCCATGTTACAACTCATCCCTGATGCACAGCGGTAAGGTCATTTTGTACAACTCCTATATTTCCTTTTAGCTGAAAAGGAAAAAAATTAGCACAATAATATATCTAAACATTGAGGTACGATGTAGCCTCATACTTGAGTGACTCATCTTACCAGTATCTTCATTCCACCTGCAAACTAATGCAAATATAGTCTTGGGTTAAAACACCCGCAGCGATCTCTGACTGCAATTGAGAAAAAACCTTTATAGGCAATTTATTGATTACTCAGTCTCCAGTTAGGTAGTCACAGGTGAGAGATTGCTTAGGGACAGATTTGTGAGTTCTCCCTCTTGTGTCAGAAATAAGAAATCAACCTGGAGCAATTTTGGAGTCTGCCCTCTCTGGTGAAAAATATTAGTGAATAGAACGTACATGTACCTGGCCTGCTGTTACAGTTATATTAGAAAGGAGTAGAAGTATATTGCTGTTATTCAGAAAATGTAGTCTTCAACAGATGTTGATTTATAGTGCATGGATTATTTGAACAGTGGGAGGTATGACATTGTTGGATCTTTGCCTTTCAAAGTTGAGAGCAATACATTGAAAAAAGTGTCAACCTGTGTGGTAAAAAATAAAAATCAATAATTGCATCTACTGAATGTTGTGTCGGTCAAGCTGACATATTTCCTCATCAAATGAAAAAAACAAACAAACAACAAAAAATGAAATAACATTTCCAGAACCTTAGATTCTTTTTGTGTTACATGAGGTGTTTGATTAGAATTCACCCTTGAACAGTTTGTTGTTCAATAACCCACGTCTTCATATGTTAAGAATTTAATATTTCAATGCTTTTAACAGCTGTTCTCGTGACAGTGAAGTAATTTTCTCTGAGCATTCTTTCTTCACTTTTGCTGCTGAAAAAAAACAGTAAAATAATGAATTTATTTGTATCTTTTGTCAAGTTTGTAAACCAAGTCGAAGTGGAGTAGGTTAACAAACTTTTCAGTGAAAATTAAATCAAGTAAAATATACTGTAAACTTGCTTAAATAAACTACAGTACTGTTTTGTTTCAAAATTTGAGAAAATGAATTTTTGTCTGTTTTTTGTTTAAGAAACTTATGAAGTTTTGTCTGTTTTATTACAGGTGATGTGGAACCAATTGAATTCACTCCAGTGCCACAATCTCAATTCATACCACTTACAGAGGTTTTATGTCTTATTATTGCTGAGCTAAACAAAAGGAAATATGTTGCCACAATGGAGAAAATACGTGAGAAATTAACAGACTGTTATGGTGATGTCAAACTACCAAGTGAAGAAATCTTGAGAAAGTCATTCTCTCACCTGATAAAGGAGCAGAAAGTTTGTCACACTGGCGAGGGTTATTTTATAGTCACGCCAGAAGATTTCATGTATTTTCATGAGCAAGAATTGAAAGCCGCTGCAGATTCAGTTAACACGAGTCCAATGTCTAGTCATTCCGGTGGTTCTGATGATCGTACAGCAAAGAGCCATAAACCTGTACGACATAGTGTTCATGGTGCTAATATGATAACAAGTAAAGGGACACAGACTCGCAAAAAAGAGGGAGGAACATCTCCAAGATCCAAATCACTGCCCCCAAATCTGTCAGTTCGCGAGTCACAAAATGGCTCCAGTATTCCTGTACGTAGTAGATCATCATCACTGCAGAGAAGTAACTCTCTCAAAGAAAAGAAAGGTCAACAAACTTCTAACACAAATGTTCAGAGATCAAGATCAATGCGTGCACAAGCAACTACTACGCAAACAACAGGAACACAGATGTCAAACTTCGGTTCTGATTCAGAAGCTTCACGTGTTGCTGATAGTTGTGGAAATGCCTTTGGTTTTGGCAAATTATTCCGGAAGAGTTTTGGAAAGAAAGGAAAAAAGATTGATGATAGGAAAGAGAAAGAAAAAGGAAAAGAACAGGACAAAGAGAAGGAGAAAGAAAAAGAGAAAGATGAAAAAAGAGGTACGAAGGAAACTAAAGAGAAGAAGATTATTGAGCTGCATAATTACTCAGCTCAGTTTCCACCAGAGAATATGGCTCAGATTGTTCAAGAAATGAAACAGAAAGCAGCAAACGCCAAAGGAGATAAAAGAGGGAAATATGATGCAGGTTTGAATGGAATCGAAGCAAATGTGAAGGCGAGTCCAAAAAAGGACCGGGTCATGATTAGTAATACAGTTGAACACATTCCTGACCCCTCAACTTCAAAAGAAAAAAAACACAAAGTTTACAAGAAAAAAGAGGATACAGACCCTCTTCCAGAGAGTGAAGCAGAATTTATCTTACCGACAAAAATGTATGATGAGAAGTGTCGTACAAAGGCTGTATCAGAACAGTTACGTAAGCAGTATTCTAAGAAACACAAAGAAAACCCATGGAAATATCTACGTGATAAAGAAGGGGAGGCACTGAAGAAAAATAATGAAAAAGAACCTGTTGTGAATGGTGTTACAAGTACTAGACCAAAACGATCATCTGCCAAAGAACGTCCCAAGTCTGATCCACGTGAAGTAAGGTTACGCACCATACAACAGCAACGCACTGCAGAATATGTACGGAAACTTCCTATCAACAGAGATGAAAACAAAGAAATGCGAAGTGGAAAACACTGGAGTAATGAAATCTATACCCAGGAAGGTGTTGATTCATCTGAGTTGACAACCAGTGATAATAATAGGCATTCCCATCGTGGCAAAGCTGACAAAGCATTGGCACAATCCCCAAGAAAAGCAACGGCAGATCATGACACAATGGATTCTGATTTTACAACTCCTACTGAAGATAGCCGAGACCGCCACAGTCGTTATCGCTCAATTAAGCGAGATGCTGCAAAGATTATTCGTGACATTGAATCTCGTGTTGACGATAGTACAGACACATTCACAAGTGACCAGGATGACTATTATACTCGTCACAGACCGATATCAGATACGTTTGTACGTGTAGAGCGTGCAGACACTGGGGAAGCTGAATATTATGAGGATGAACGTGAGTGCGTGACACCACCATTAGTCGTCAATCATGATCTTCTCGATATGCCACTTCCAGAGGATTTCCAGGAACCGCATAACATCTCAATCGATTTGACAACCGGTGCTGTTCCTGTTCCTGTTCCTGGTCAGGAATATGATGAACACCATATGCGTCTTTCACCGATCAGAGAGAGTCAGGAATCACAGATGTCATTAGACCGTGAGAGGGCATCTCAACAATCATTGGATGCAAACCGCAGTCAGAGAGATAAATCACCTCTTCCTAGAGACTTCATCGAACATGATGAGACCCCGTCCAATTTAAGTACTGATTCAACAGCATCAACAGTTATTAGGAAAGATGTAACTCCTCACAAAGACACAACACACCAAGCCAGTGAAAGTTTCTCAAGTTCTGCCTGTGACAGTGGTTTTAATTCGCCGCGTGGTTCGATAGCACTAAGTCGCCACAGTACTTCTCCAATTGAACACATGACCTATGATCAACTTCGAGAGAAAAGACTGAGCTACTGTATTCCAGAAGGAATTGAACTGAAAGATTTTGAAACCCCAAATGTGAAATCACACATACAGAAAAGTAAAAATGGTGGATTTTATGAGAAAGATAGACCAAGTATGATTCCTAAATTGAAACATGGTAATGGTAACAGTAACGGTAACGGTAACAACACACCTGCTGTAGTTGCCAATCGTCCTTCCAAATCAGGGGGTAGCACTCCTGAATCCACTGAGAGAGAAATAACTCAAGTGACAAAAGACCATCAACACAAAGATCTCACACAGCCACGCCAGCATGAAGCACTTCAAGTGCTATGAGTTGATTCCCTCTTGCATGACCTTTGATGACCTCTGACCTTTAACCTTACACTTACATTTAATCATCTTAAAGTAATGGTCATAATGAAAATCATCTTGGAGGAATTACGCTATGAGCACTAGGTTGGACATGACTGCATATCCTTGCAGGGACCTTTGACCTTGGTGTGACCTTTAACCCTCTCAAAGATGGAACAAAATCTGAGAAAACATGTAAAGTCATTGTCATTGTTATGCATCCAAAGTATTGGAATCAAAAAGTATGAAAATGGCAAATCTGGATATATATATTATTCAATTCATTTAGCATATTGTGGACAGTATGTGAATTTCCTCAAGTATAACTAGTATAGTGA
The DNA here is from genome assembly GCF_964340395.1 of Glandiceps talaboti. Lineage (NCBI taxonomy): Eukaryota > Metazoa > Hemichordata > Enteropneusta > Spengelidae > Glandiceps > Glandiceps talaboti. The sequence continues at coordinate 475,549 of NC_135570.1, read as the reverse complement.
GTTGTAAGATTGCCACATTGTTTCCTTCAAAAGCAAAGAGGAGGAACATATGTTTTGTTGTCATAGCAACAGCATGTCTGCCAGCAGTAGCACATTGATATATATGCACACCACTTTAAATTCAACTTTGACCTTGGGATGTATAAAATCCACATAGATTGCCTGGAAAACGTGACATGAAAATTTGAATCGTGTGAAAAAATCTTGCTATGATCGGTGATAGAGACTTTAGCAGATGTAATATATTTCAGCCTGACTGTGGAATGGTTTGTGTATCATACACCTATGTGGTAGTGACCCTCCAATCCCCCAAACCCTCCATCACCCAAGAAGTTTCTGATTAGCTAACTTGTTACGTTAAAAAAAGTGTCTGCTAGTATAAGATGTACAGTAATTATTCAAATGTCCAATGGATATATTTCAGTTCTTGGTGTAGTGTTAAGCCTATGGTGTTAATATTCTGTATATATTTTCTTCATGCGCCAATTCACTCCAGTTATAACTCTCAAAGATAAGTTTTCTCCCTGAATAAGTTTTAAAGTTTTTTCTATGATTATTAGTGAAGCAAGAGTTGTTTTGTGATACATATACCAATAGGCCACAAGAGAAACAGTTCAGTACAGAAGAGACTGATGACAATATTGGTCACCCTCAAAATGATGGTATATATGAAAGGGACTAAATGAAAGGGACTTACAGTTGCAAACTGGACCAACGTGAATCCAGATATTAAAGTGGGGACTTAGAGTTGCAAACTGGACCAACGTGAATCCAGATATTAAAGTGGGGACTTACAGTTGCAAACTGGACCAACGTGAATCCAGATATTAAAGTGCTTAAAACAAAGGTAATCAATATGTATTTATGTGAAATCATGTTGGTTTCCTGCATAGCTATACAATTGACCTTCAAGTTGGCCATCTCTTTATTGTACATAACGACCACATACTGTTTGTGAAAGAGAAAATGAAACATTTTTTTTGGAAGATTTAATAATAATTCAGTCGACAGGCACTGTCACAAAGTTGTAGACTTGTCATGTGTTTTGTATCAGTATGTGTTCACATGGAACTATTGAACCCTCTATGAGGAAACAAATGTCGTATGGTGAAAAGTTGACTCTGAAGAGCGCCACCTAGTGATGGGAATATGATTTGGTGCAGTGGACATTGATACTGAACTTGAAGAGCGCCACCTACATAGTAGTAGGGAAGAATTTCATGTGGTGCAATGCAGAATGTTGGACATCGACTTTTAAAGAATATTGCTAAGTGGTACGACATTTACTAACATTAGTGTTAGTTGCAAAATTTAGAAATTGTAGACAAAAATTAGAGTGATAGGTTACAAACAAACAGTGTTCATGAATAAATTTGTTACATGCTGTTAATTTTTTGGAGAAGTTTTATCCTTCTGAAAAAAATAAGCACCCAAATAGTACTATGATTTGAGATTATTTTGTATTGCTCAGGATGGTGAAGATTTTATTTTTTAGTTAATTGGTTGTTTACGCTGTCATTTATGCGAAAAAACTCAATCTATTAGCTTTATATCAGCCTTGTTGATGCAAAGTTTAAGAAAGTGAAATTTTAATTTTTCTGTATATATTTTGCATGAATTTCTACTTTCATTTGTGTCTTTTTTGTGTCAGAATTTAGTTATTGACTGAATAGTTGTTTTATGACCGCCCTGTTTCTAGCACACGCTCTCTTGCCTTGTCCGTTGGGGTCAAAGGTGAAAGCTCATATACGCTTTTGTATCTTTTCATGCTGGAGAGATTTGAAGTTAAAATGTGTGACAAATGGTGCTAGAATTTATCAATGTAGATCAAAAAAGTGAGTTCTTATAGGAATAAAAAAGTCAATTTTTACTGTTTTATGATAAGAAATTGCAAAAATTTGAAAACTAATCATGGAAATGTTTTCGTATGACATATATGTAGGTGCATTGATATGCTGATTTATAGATAACTGCAGCCACATGTGCCTAGATTTGTGAACAATTACAGAGGGGCATTTATGGTTGGGTTGAGTAATGAATTATTTGTTTAACTGTGGTTGTTATTTTTATTTGTGTATGTTATTCCTCTAAATCAGATGAAAGATTGATTTTGCCGTACATGCTTTTGAAATATAATGACAGTAATCCTAAACTTCTCACTAACTGGAAATTATAAAAGTTTTCATTTAAAAACAGAAGGCAGAGGAGATGTAGGAAGAGAAGGGTGTGACAGGTTTCACTTGTTCCTTACTGTCAAATTGCACTACATCATCACCAAATCTTACATCAGGTTAACTCATAAACCCTCTCATCTACTACCCAGGAGAATAACATACACAAAACCAAAAATAAACAAACAATTATTGAATATTATTTTCTCCTTTCTTGCCCCTCTTAAAGTGAGTAATTGCAGTCTAGCACATTTGCAACCCAAAATGGCTATTTTAAGCAAGATTAACCTAGTACGAGTAGAATTAGTGTGATCAAACAGTTGTGGGTTTTTAAATAAATTTTAGTAACAAAGACAAGTAAATAATCAACCAAATATATGAGGCTGGCTAAAAGGCAAGAGAATTGGTCAAAAACTCGACACAGTTTAGAACTTTCAGCACAGAAGAAGACAATAACTAATTTGTCAATTTCAGTAATGTTTACGGTTTTGTCCCCAAATTTAGTGTAGTAACCATTTTGAGTAGTAGAATTTTGACAAACTGTGGAAATGAAAGTTTTCAGTCTGTCTGATGTTGATAACTGCCCTGTGTATATATTGAATTCTTTTTTCTACTATAGTTACTAAGGTTTGTGTAGACATTCATTGGTTTATGCTTTATCTGTAATCTGTACCCAGTATCCTGTTGTTATAGTGTCAACATAAAACTTCCAAAAAACAAAACATTTCAGTATATTAAAGTAGACAAGAGAAAATTCCCTGCAAACATCCAGAAATTAGGAGTTTTGATAAATTATTATTTTCAGCCCTTGAAGACTCAAGGTAGACTGACTGTAAGGTATTGTGTCATCTCTTGAAGCCTTCTCTTCTCCATGGGCATGACACATCCTATCTAACCATAGACCCTTACTCGTGTACGGTCTGTGATCTTACAAACTAGACTCGAGGTGGATGGAAATCCTTACTCATGTACGGTCGGTCTGTGATCTAACAAACTAGACTTGAGGTGGATGGAAATGGTTTTATTTTTCAGTTTATGTAGTAACTCTTTCGATATTCAGTTTGCCACTTGTGTGACCTGTGTGCAACTCAAGGTGGCCATCATGTGCCACAATCAACCAATCAGCTTTTACCCATGGTATATATGAAATGTACTAAGTTTTCATTCATTGGGTTTGCAGGATGAGTGGAGTAAGAAGTTCACCATCCAGCCTTCTACTAAGGCTGATTGAAACAAATGTGTTGCTATTTGTTTGAAACCAAAATGACTGACAAATTTGTCAACCTTTGACTTATAAATTATAACAATAATACACTCCATGTAAAATGGTACCATTTTCATCCATTGTTTTAGAGACCTCTCAGGCTGTTAAAAGAAATCACAAGTTCACCCAGATTGTACAAGGGATTATTCTGTTGTGTTATTTTTCTTTTTATGAAATGTGTGGTCCTGGAAAATATACCCTAACCCAGAGTTTTTTATTTTTTGTGAGAGATGGACCATTGTAAGCATGTCTTTTTTTTTAATTCACCACTTCTCCAACTATAAATGTCAATATAGCCACATGTAACTTTATGTATGGAGTTAGGGAGTCTTCCCATTCTGATTTTAAATGGTAAGTTTTATCATATTGTAAGGACTGTCAACAGACTCGATTATCTTCAAGGTTGGTTTTGTCATGTCATATTTATTTCTTTAATTCCAATAAACTATTTTGTGTTGAAATTGTAATATAATTGGTATTCTTTTAATATTATTGTGTATGTTTGATGAAGGGTTGATGTGTGATATCATAACTTGCGCGTTATGCCTTAGAATGACTAGCTGATGAAAGAGTAACCTGAGTTCATAATTTTTACAATTTGTTTTGTTGTTGTTGTTGTTGTTGTTGCTGTTGTTGTTGTTGGAGGAGGTACTTCATTTGAAATCTTATACTTTAAGTATTCAATATACTGAGATTTACACAACTATCAGTTTTGCTAGTGGTAGAAAGTCAACTTGGTTGTTACATAAAATGTTACCCTGCCCTGATTCTGTCGTGCTATAAAATGGCACTCTCAACTTTCTTTCTCTAAAACACAACCCTCCCCATTAAAGTAGTTCAAAATATGGCTTAAATGCCATCAGAAATGGAAAAGGACACAAGTCCCAGAATCTATGGTAAGGACTTAATCCCACCACTGCCACCACATTGATAGTTTTAATAAAATGGCATTTGTTATTTCCCACTACTACCACCACCACAGGGACTTTGTGTGAAGGCACTGCATTAATAAATACCTATGTCTGGATCTCATTGCTGGAAGTAGGATGTGGAACAGCACTATTTGAACTCACGATTATATATAATTTATATATGGTAGGGTGGCACGACACGTCGTGTATATCTCGCAGAAAACTTTTTGGTTTGGGAATTGAAGATTGTTTGTAAGATGGCCGAAAGAGGGCGATATACTAGTACTCTGTCATGGTACTCTATTGTTATGCCAGGCAGGGTCGGTCGCTTATCGCACAAGCTCAATATAAAAGAACTTCGTCCATTTAGGACAAACCCTCTCCCTCCCCGCATAAATGAACGTTCACAAGTGCGACATCAACACGTTTATATATGATGTAAAACCATGATAAAAATTGTACCGGTCACACCACTATGATCGATGCAATGTAAAAAACATTGATGTAAACAAACACATTAAAATACTACTGGAAACCCAGCACTAAATCAACTTATCAACATCTCAAGAGTAAATACAGAACCTGCCATTGAAGGTGTGAAAGTTTTCTAAACTTGGTTAGAAGTGCGAAAGTGAAGTCGGACAATACCCCCCCCCCCTCCGGCGACGTTCGTATTGTCACATTTTTGTGTCTTATATATGATTTTACAAACATGTAATAGTCTGTAGTACTCCGTTGATTTTATATTTAAACAATAACAATCTTGTCAACTAGATCTTTATGAAATAAATCCCAGCCTTATTTGTGAGGCAAAACTACAAACTTTATACCTACTCAAACTTAAAAAAAGAAGAAAAAGGATTTGAAAGTGGAAAAAATTAAAAAGCTGAATTAAACTACTGTAACCTGAGCATTCATCGTCGAGTTGTTGACGTAACAGTACTAGTCGAAATCGTCAATCCAGGTATAGGTACAGGGTTTCTATACGTACTAACCATACTGTACACTTTAGCAAATTAGCATAATATAAAGACACAACAGTTTCACAATTACATTTATACATGTAGCTAGTTCTGGGTTTTATAATGGTCTCTATAATTAATGATGCGAATATTGTGAAATTTTCGCCAAAATTTTTTTTTAAAAATCGCAAAAAAATAAAAAAATTTCTACCGACTTCACTACAAACATTAACCTCTTTCAAACTAAACATTATAGTAATGAAAATTTCTACTCACAGAGTCAAAAAAAATTCTTGGAAGCTATAAATTCCCAAAGTTTCGCTGACGTCTCTCTTGTCAATGTCAGCATCGTCGTGTTGTGGCAGATTTGCTGAGTGATATATAGCGCGTATAGCGACAGCACGCACTAGGGCGCCACCAACGATGGAATATGGGGAATGAACTTTAGGACCAGCAGGGTCGAATGGTGCTAGCACTGTACATAGTAATATTTCCTTGGAAAATGTCAAACATTTTCTCAATCAAGTAATTTCTTCTCCATTCATAGAGTCTGATTAAGTTCGTATACTTTACTGATTTTATATTATTCCAAGACCTTTCACTGAGGATGAAAGTTTACCTTGGCTGTTCCTACCAACTTGAGTGGCCGCTTGTCCAAGATGGCGGCAGATGCAGATGAGTAACTGTTGATCTACACTTTTAGAAAGTTCGAGATACTATTATTGCGACATATTTTATTGTTGGTGCTGGTACTAGAACTTACAGATGAAATCGCGAAATATAAATAGCACGTTTTGACATGAACACATATCACGATTTCTTGTTTTACGATAAAAACCACGTCGTGTGCATAGCGTAATTCCGAGAAAGCAAAGTACTGTATACATATTGTTTCTGGGTGAAACGAGGACATCCGAGGCAATACATGTGTAAAAAAAGTGACTACCAACAGGCTGTTCATAAGATGACGTATTTACAGTGTTGGGGTGCAGATAATTTCGGCCAACTAGGCCTGGAAACCAGCGAAGATGATCACGACCCCAGTGATGTGATGTTTCCCACAAAACATTCATACTTTCATGAACCAGTAATGGATGTCGGATGCGGTTTTAATTTTAGTGTTTTTGTCGTACGTGACGGGACTGTGTATACAAGTGGTTCAAATGATAATGCACAATTGGGACGAGACAATGTTGATCCACGGCAACCAGGTATTTGATTACTCTTAGTTCTAGTTTGATTTGTGATTTCAGTTGTACCTTGTCGTTTACTCGCCTCTTACTTCCTGGTAACAGGACACTGATATCAATATATAGTGTTGCAGTAGTCGTACACTGCATGTATCACAAGTTCGTGTTGACGTCACAAGTTTGAACAATATAGAGTATTACAACAAACTGTCATGCTACATTTATGATTCAAATTAAACATGTCAGGAAAGATATTGACTGTGTTCATTTCCTGTTCACCAATGGAAGAAAGTTTTCTTTGTTTCCATGGCAATGGGGATTGCTCTTTTGTTTATGTTTATTATTGCTACAGATGTGACCTTCAATATAAAACAAAAGCTGTTATAGTAATAGTCAAAATCATAAAAAATAGATTTATTGTGAGTGATCATGATGACATAGTAAGCAATAACAGAGCACCAAATAGTGCTGCATTACAAGAAATTATTGTATATATATATATATCAATCAATTTTTATTACGCTACACACTACCAGAGTGTGGTATTGTAAACATTTTGAAAAACAAAAATATAACAAAATATAAATGCACAGGGACACATAATATTGCCAAGATTGGTTATTTATACTAGACAGATATAGATTGTTGTCTTGTACAAACTCCTCTATATGCAAATACATATTATGTGAAACCTGATGATGTAGCCATCGATAACAGTCTGCTGATTGGCTAAGAAAGGGGGTGATGGCCTATGAAAATATTAATTTGCATACAGAGTGGCATTACTACCGAACTTCTGATTCAGTGTCTATTTTTTTCTCTATACACAGTGGTAGCACAATTGGTAATGATATTTTTTATCCATCCATGCAAAACAAGATGGAGTGAAAGTAGTATCTTCATTCCTAACGTTATATTCTATATATCCGTTCATACAAGAACGATTACATGTCCCTATGCATAAGTGTCAGATCAAAGTCCTGTATAACTAATCTAGGCAGACTGGCATTATTTTGTGTCTTCATCCAACCATTGTGTTGGCAAGACATATTTCTAGTTTACAGAACCGATCAAATTCTTGATTCACTGCCCATACAACTGTGTCTTAGTCCATGCAATTCCAAAATTCAACATATAAAAATATAATACAGAATCTTCCAATATCAATGTTTCAATTTAATATTTTGATTCTGTTCTAATGAACAAATATCCATCACAACCTAGAGTAACTGTGTATATTTTCACCTAGGTCAAGTCCATGCATTGGAAACTCAGCGCATTGTCAATGTCAGTTGTGGAGATGCCCATACATTAGTCATTGATGACAAGGCCCATGTATTCAGTTGGGGAGAAGATAGTGAAGGCCAGTGTGGTCGTGGATCTGGTGACCTTAAACCAAAATCAGTTCCAAGGTAACTATGTTTCCTTCTCAATTTGAAAACTGGATGGTCTCAACAAAACTCAAGTCAAAGAGTGTCCAAAAGTTTTGACTAGCTTTTGAATCATTAGGTCAGTATGTGTGAAAACAAGAGTAACATTAAAATACAAAGGAAATGTAGGGTGTGAAAAGCTCAGAACAAAAGAAGCACATGAAAAAAGGTACAGAAGTGTTAAAAGGGAAGTTAACAGTGGTTAAACAGCTAAAGGTGTTTCACTATTTAGACCTTGAGGGTACGTATGTACATACATCCATACATACATACATACATACATACACGTATGCACCCACGTACGTGCGCACACACACACACACACACACACACACACACACACACACACACACACACACACAGTCTTATGTTCCTATTTAGCCAAATAAACAGGTCAATCCGTATTTCCAATGATCACAAACCTGATATTAGATATGTTGATGATGATGAGAAAAATACTCAATAAAAGACTTTGTTTGATTCTCTGTACTTATCAATAATGTAAAATAAAATACAAATTGCAAACTAATCCTGTGTTCCTGTGACAACATTGATGTAAATGTTGTAATGTTATATGTATCCATTTTACAGGATGGTGAAACCTTTGTCAACTGTTAGAGTGATACAAGTAGCATGTGGTAGCCGGCATTCTATGGCGTTAACAGAAGGTGAGAAATCCAGGATCCAAACCCCTACCCATATGGTTGTTCACCATTTGTTGTTAATTTTTGTTTGATATGAAGAATTATGATTTGTTTTGTTGTAATATTTGTAAGTGAGTATAGTTGGTTCATATGTATGGATATATTATCTTATGACAAGTATATGCATACATTCACAGAATCATTCATTTTGTATGCCTGACTACTGATACAAACAGTCCATAACTTATACCCTATGATTAAAGTGGGACAGTCCATAACTTATACCCTATGATTAAAGTGGGACAGATCATAACTTATACCCTATGATTGAAGTGGGACAGTCCATAACTTATACCCTATGATTGAAGTGGGACAGTCCATAACTTATACCCTATGATTGAAGTGGGACAGTCCATAACTTATACCCTATGATTAAAGTGGGACAGATCATAACTTATACCCTATGATTAAAGTGGGACAGATCATAACTTATACCCTATGATTAAAGTGGGACAGTCCATAACTTATACCCTATGATTAAAGTGGGACAGTCCATAACTTATACCCTATGATTAAAGTGGGACAGATCATAACTTATACCCTATGATTGAAGTGGGACAGTCCATAACTGATTGTTTCTGGCTAAAGTCATTGTATAAAGTGCACATTTTATGATGTGCACTAAAACTCATTAAAAATTTAATCAGAATTCCAACCTTATTAGGGAGAATCGTAGGTTTGCCTTGTTCAGGGAGAATACTGAATTCATCCTTTTATTAGAGAACACTTGATTCACTTTGTTCTGGAGAATATTTGATTGGCTTTATTCATGGAGAACACTAAGTAAATATCAGTTTTAATGTAATTTTCTTTGCAAATAGTTACATCTATACATAGGGATGTTAGACACTTATATACAGTATGTACAAAGTGCATATGTAAATACACACTAAAAGGCATGTGAATAGCTAAATGAAGATTCACCTTGTTCAGGGAGAATGCAGGCTTCACTTTGTTAAGTGAGAACGATGAATTTGTCATATGGGAGAACGATGAATTTGTCATGTGGGAGAACGATGGATTTGTCATATGGGAGAACGATGGATTTGTCATGTGGGAGAGCGATGGATTTGTCATATGGGAGAACGATGGATTTGTGATGTGGGAGACGATGGATTCACCTTGTTCTTGGAGAATACATAACTCATTTTAATTCACTCTAAACACTAAATATCAGTCTCAATATAACTTCTTGTGTTTTCAGATAGTCGTATCTATACATGGGGATGTAATGATCATGGACAACTAGGACATGGTTCACAGACAGTTAGATTTACAGACACACCCACCTGTTTAACATCATTACATGGACTTCCCATCAGATTAATCGCATGTGGTGGTGCACATAGTTTTGCCTTGACTGTATCAGGAGGAGTGTTTGGATGGGGCAAGAATGACATGGGACAACTTGGACTTAATGATCTGAGAGGTATATTGTATATACATTTGTAATTGTTTAGCAAAGTATATTGAACACATATTGCCTGGCCGTGAGGGCTATAGCACCTGTTTATTACACCCAAGGGACTGTGAGTTACCAGAATCACATACTATTGTAATAGCATGTGATTATGGTAACTCACAGTCACAAGGGGGTAATGAACGGGTGCTATAGCCCGAATATAGGCCAGGCAATATGTGTTTTATAATATACCTCATGCTGTGAACTCGCGGTGGCAGACGACATTGTCAGAAGCTGCCATTTTGACCTGCTGTGAACTTGCGGTGGTCACATGACCATGTAATACTTGATGGAACTATTCCCCTAGGAAAATAGTCATTCTACTTTCCTATCACATGACTGATTCTAGCGAATCATGGCACAGCATTATCACTAGGTATATTATAAACCATTATAACATTTAACATTTCATGGGTGAAATAACAATTTCATATTACTTTGCTTAGCAGTTAACTAGCATTGGGCTAGCCACTGACTAAAATTTACCATGTTGCTTGAAATAAATATATAAATATACCTTATTGTTTTAATCAAGTCCTTTTTTAAGTATTCAGTAAGTTGACTAGGAAAAGTGGAATTGTATAGAATGTCAAACATGGTTAGGTACAGTATTATATACAGTATTTTCAACAGAAAATCATTAAAAGAATCTTATTATAGTTTTTGCAACAATGCATTGTTATATTAATGACATTCTATTGTTTTCAGTAATCCATAGGGTGGAACCCAGTACACTCTAAAACTCTAAATGTTTAGTGAGAACCAAGGATGAAATCTGCTACTCTATAAAGGCTGTGGGATCATCCTACAGACAAGTTTATATTTGAAATTAGAATAGAAATAATATAACCCTTTCCTGTTTTGTAGATCGTTTGTTTCCTACCAGTGTTAAAATATTGAAGACACAGATGATAACGTACATAGCATGTGGTGAAGAACACACTGTAGCTGTTACTTTGGTAAGATACATGACATAGTAGACCATTGTCAAGTCATATGTGAAGTAATAATACTATTACAAAGTCCCTGTAGTGATAGTTACGTAGTGACAGTTATGCAGTGATAGTTATGTAGTGACAGTTATGTAGTGACATTTATGCAGTGATAGTTATGTAGTGACAGTTATGTAGTGACATTTATGTAGTGATAGTTATGTAGTGACAGTTATGCAAACACTTTGAGTCAAGTATTGTTTATCAATCAATGTAGTGAAAGCTATAGTTAGTGTACCATACAACCAGTGACATGCAAGCCTTTACAAGGGGAACATGTTACAAACAAGGGAAACAAAAAATGAATTGGATTAATAAACACTTGGCACAGCATGTTGGAAGTACAGAGACTTTTATTACATTTCATCATTTGATAAAAACAGCTTTGCGGTCTCTTCATTTGTTCATAAAATGCCACGAGAACTTAAAATTTATTTGTGAAGATGAATTATTATGTAAAGAGGTCATACAACTGTTCTTATCAAATGGTGGAATTTAATATATGTCTCTATACTTTCAGTATGCCGTGTTTACTTTCCCCATTTGTATCAAATTCTGCTTGTCAATGCTTGCCTGTCACTGGATGTACATTAAATATACTCTAGAAAGATGCACAGCAAAAGATTTCTCAAGTATATTTCCTAACTAATTTTGATTCTAATGTAAATCAAATCAAACATCTGTGAAAAGCCCACCTGTACAAACATATTGCAGAAGAAAAATACTACAAAGTACATGTACATACAGTCCCTCTATCATGGGGACTGTGATGTACATACAGTCCCTCTATCATGGGGACTGTGATGTACATACAGTCCCTCTATCATGGGGACTGTGATGTACATACAGTCCCTCTATCATGGGGACTATGATGTACATAATGCCAAGAATTCTACCTTTAACCACAATCATGAATGGACTATATTTTTCAGGAAGGAGGTGTGTTTTCATTTGGTTGTGGTAGTCATGGACAGTTGGGACATAATTCCAGTAATAATGAAGAGAATCCACGCCAAGTGTTTGAATTGATGGGTAGTAAAGTTACCCAGATAGCCTGTGGAAGGTAAGACAATCCACGCCAGGTCACCATGAGGTCACAAGTATTTTCTGGCTGAATGAAGAAAAATATTGGAGAATATCATAATGATGCCATCGGCAGTAATACAAAAAAAAATTTGGAAAGTAATGGCAGTTTTTAATGTTTTGACTCCTATTTCGAAAACAGCAGAACCAGTGACATAGATATGCATTGTGGTGACATAGAATGACCAGTGTATAGTTTCTATATTTGTCCACCTCTATCCTACCAGGGTGACTTAGGTACGATTGTGGTTCAAATCTTGCCTTAGGACTGTAGCCTTTCAGAAACAAATGGTAGCGTTATATTTTTTACTACTATTCCAACATATTGCTTGCATTGTATATACTCCCAGGAAACATACTCTAGCCTATGTCCCCACAAATGGTAAGATTTATGCATTTGGACTTGGTGCTAAGGGTCAACTTGGAAATAGCACAGCACATCGAAAAATGACCCCATCACCTGTATTAGGAGAGTGGATGCCATACTGGGGTAAAGACTGGAATGGTGAAGTTAATAGTAAGAATCTAGCAGAGGATGAGCAGCTGATAGTACATAAGATACATACTGGTGGAGATCATTGTTTTGTCCTAGTCACACGACTTAAGGTAAATATTATGTTATTTATTCAGGCAAGGAAAATACAAGTGATCTAAGAGGGTCAATATGAATAACTTAGTGGATTGTATCAGGAATATCCTTATTTATCTAACTTGTGACAAGATTTTGTTATTTTTGACCAAGTGGCATCCATGTATTTACATAAATAAATTTTGCCAAAAATTATGTTTGTGTGCAAAAACACCTTTAAGATAAAAGTTTGAAAATATATTTTGCCATCAGTCAATCTTGTAAGAGGAATTTACTGTATAGATTGTTGCAAACAATTATTGCAACAGTAGATATCAGGTTTTTGTTGACTTTTAGCACAGTGAAATTTATGTTAATTGCAGTCATGTATGATATGATGCTGGCCAGTTACAAACATCAGCGTTTTGCTGACTTTCACGACATTGGAGTTTATTGAATCGCAGTCATGCAGGTCAGTTACACAAACAAATAGGGCGCTACATGAATGTGGCATCACTTCTGAGTGATGTATTGATAAATTACAACAAAGAAATTAATGAGGTGTTACTGAAGATTCCATATTACAATAGGAAATACTTGAGTAAAACCTTGAAAAGCTAACAAAGAATTGCATTCTCTCTGTTTGTATGTGGAACAGGACAAAATATGTCCCCTAGATTTCAGGAAAACCTTAGAAAAACAGATTTTATATCTGACGAAGGACTTTGTGGAAGAGTTGTGTAAGATTCCTGATGATGGCTTGCTTTCACCACTACAAGCCAAACAGGTGGAAACTATCTTTTCATCAGCTGCCTGTCTCAATGCTTCTTTTGTCAACAAGTAAGTGATTGAATTTTTATTCTATCTTACTTATTCACACTGACCATTGGTGGCAGTCTACTTCATAATTAAACCACCAGCTCTTATGTAGTGATACCAGAGACCATCTCCCTACCAGTTTCTGTTTCTGGTTGACAGTTTCAAGTAATGCTAGCAGTAGCAATTTATTGGACTTGTCACTTTTGTCGACTAATAAAAACTTCACCACATGTACATTTCGCTGTAGATATAATCTAAAACATACTCATTAACTTTGAGAAGGAATAAAATATAGCACTGTCTTTATGGTTCACCCATCGACTCTGATAACAATAAAGTTGGTTGCTTGTGACAACTTGTAAACATAATGGCAACATACGTCTATGTGTCACTGCATATAAATATATAGTGTAAACATAAATGACTTCTTTCGCCAATGTCACCAGTGTGTTTTACAAGATTCAAACTACCAATCAGAAATCAAATATAGCTGCTACTGATGGTAGTGATAGATTATGGGATATCGATGTGCAACTCTGGTTCTTGAAATAGTTGGCTGATTTACAAAGTTTGACAGTCAACTGTCATTTATCTTTTCATAGAATCAATCTCTTTACACACAGACTACCTTGAAGTTTTACAGTCAACTGTCTCTGCCACTTATCATAGACTTCATTGCATAGAATACTATTCACTGTACAGACTACCTGGAAGTTATGCAGTCAACTGCCTCTGTCACTTATCATAGACTTTGTTGCATAGAATACTATTCACTGTACAGACTACCTGCAAGTTTTACAGTCAACTGTCTCTGTCACTTATCGTAGACTTTGTTGCATAGAATACTATTCACTGTACAGACTACCTGGAAGTTTTACAGTCAACTGTCTCTGTCACTTATCGTAGACTTTGTTGCATAGAATACTATTCACTGTACAGACTACCTGCAAGTTTTACAGTCAACTGTCTCTGTCACTTATCGTAGACTTTGTTGCATAGAATACTATTCACTGTACAGACTACCTGGAAGTTTTACAGTCAACTGTCTCTGTCACTTATCGTAGACTTTGTTGCATAGAATACTATTCACTGTACAGACTACCTGCAAGTTTTACAGTCAACTGTCTCTGTCACTTATCATAGACTTTGTTGCATACTACCATAATTCACCCTCCTTCATAACTAAAAATGTTGTTTACTGACAACATTATGTGTTACATACATGTCGTCCAACATTCAATCACCAATGTTTCCATGTGTGCCTGTCTGTCTTTTCATTTGTGGTTTTCATCGTGTTCTTTCTTCATTCCCTTTGGTTTCCTTTATACAGTGACACTTTTTATTGCAGTGGTGATGAATCTCAAGCTACTGTTAGCAGCCGTCACCATGGCATTGACATGGATCTTGCCCGCAGTGCATTCCAAAAACTTCATGAGAAAAATAATTCCCAACTAATGATGATTGTAAGTATATAGCTTATTATAGTAGTTTGATTTGCCTTCCTATGTCTATACCTTGCAGACAGGTCACCTATATAGTCTTTTAGTCACACTATTTGAGATAGCTTACAGACAGATCACCTATATAGTCTTGTAGTCACACTATTTGAGATAGCTTACAGACAGATCACCTGTAGTAGTTGATCTTCAAGGTAAACAATGTACACCTGGTTCATATCCAATCAGTTTGAGGATTATTGCTTTCTCTAGCATACACCACATTCATTAACCAATCACACCATTGAATGATGCACAGACCAGTGTACACCTGGTTCATTAACCAACATCTGATTTTTGACCAGTGACAAGTGCTCACCTAGTTTGTCAACCAACCAACCAACCAACCAACCAACCAACCAACCAATCATTTCATTGAATATTTTTTGAACCAGTGGATATCTAGTTCATTAACCAACCACTTCATGGATGTTTTTTGTACAGGTGTACACCTGGTCTGTCAACCAATAATTTCTTAGAATATTTCTTGAACCAGTATATATATTTATTATGATGCGTATATGTGTTATCCCTTAATTCATTTATTTTCTACATACCGGTATATCTTAACTACAGGTTATGTAAAATTCCTTCCGTCTTTTTTTCCATCTCAGATGACTACCAGAATGAGTGGTATCTTGATCCCAAGTTTACCAGTGTCACCTCCAGACGTAGAGACACTGAGACTTTACTTGTTACTCATTGAATCCCCACCATTCAGTGATCTGAAGAACTCATTTAGATCAATTGTCTTGCCATTTGCAAACAAACTCTTGGATCTGTCGCCAAGTGCAGGAAAGGTCATAGGTCAGTCAATCCCACAATGCATTATGTTTTATCTTGTCAGGATTAACTAGGATGGGGACCGTGATCACGTTTGGGTTGGTGATTTTTTTTTTTTGGGGGGGGGGGGGGGGGTCATGATGACGTTGGCGTTCGTGATTTTAGGGTGGGGACCCAAATTATCAATTTGATTGGATTTTACCGTATTATGTATACAGCTACACAAAATATGTAATCCATAGTTGATTCAATACTGTACATGGTGTGTGGTATTCAATTCTGTATAGGGTGTGTGGTATTCAATACTGTATAGGGTGTGTGGTATTCAATACTGTACATGGTGTGTGGTATTATGAGTATTTCATTACATCTTACAAAACATTACAGTTGCAGCTATTGCAGGAGGCATTGGTTTGTGAAGTATTGAGTACCTATAATCATGATATCTTCAAAGGAAGTCATAATATTCAGCTATCATGACCCTCACTTATGTCCCTAAATTGCCTCTGAATAGCACTCCAAGTGGCCAAAACTATGCAATCTTTTATGTTTTTGATAACCAGAATATGATGTATTGACTTGGTGTTTTTTGTTGGTAGATCGTTGGTGGGGTAATCTGAGGGTACGGTTCTTTAACAAGATACTCAGCGTGTACCGTGATGTTGCCATCATCTTGTTGTCACAGACACCACCGCCATCAAATAATGAGTTTCTGATGCAACAAAGACATAATGCAGTATTAGCATGTATGAAAATGCTTGACAAACTTAACAAGGTAAAAATATCATACCATATCTCTCTCTTTCTCTCTCTGTTGATACATTACTACAGGTAAAATATCGAGGGATCGTTGAACGACTGCATATCATACACATTTTGTGTTCCCCAAGAACAATTTAGATAGATAAGAAACTGGCTTCCCACAGACCACTCAATACAAATATAAACAACATCATCCAACCCTTACTGATACACAGACACACACACACATCGTCCTTGAAAGTTATTGCATTGCAGGCTTAGATTTTGACACATATATGTGTATTGATTCAAAGTTACAAGTGATATGTATGTACACATACAGTGCCTGTTTGTTGATAGGAATGCGGTATTGTGGGTCATCCAGTTAAACACAGACAGTTTCCCTTGAGGCTTAGCCCTCAGGAGTCAGTCTATGTTGGGGTAACCCACAGTCTCTCAAGGAAACAGATGCCTTGAGGCTTTGCCCTCAGGAGGAGTCTATGTTAGGGTAACCCACAGTCCCTCAATGAAACAGATGCCTTGAGGCTTAGCCCTCAGGAGGAGTCTATGTTAGGGTAACCCACAGTCCCTCAAGGAAACAGATGCCTTGAGGCTTTGCCCTCAGGAGACAGTCTATGTTAGGGTAACCCACAGTCCCTCAAGGGAACAGCTGTATTATGTTGCCCTCACAATCAGTCAACATGGGTATGCTGTTTTCATTTCATATTGTTGCTGTGTCCACAGATTGTTTTCATTTTTCTGATTACAGAAAGATCAATAATGGGTGTCTGCACAAAATTACAAGTACTTCCACAACGTTATCCAATTGATCTAAGCTGTACTTTTCACAGAATGCATATTTGTCATTTAACTCATACCCATTATTTCTTTTATATTCTGGTCTGGTCCATCAATTCTGATTAATTCTCAGAGAATTATTACCAGGAATTATTAGTTCTCATTTCATGTTGTTGTTCATTATATCATGTACTTCTTTTCAATTTCACTTGATATACTAAGTAATCACACATACTTTCACTGACTGAGAAATTTGACATATCTGTAATTATGTTTTTACAGGTCAGCGTACAACATAACGACATCATACCATATCACAAATTTTACATTCCTGAGATTAACCAGCATGTTAATATAAGACATGATTATTTCAGATGGATTCAGATTCTTTCTGGAAAGTTCCCAGTAAGTATAGATTCGAAGAACTTCTCAGTGTTTACACTAAAGGTTGGGTAACCCTGGTAATAGCCAGTAACTGTACAAGTATGTCTCAGTGTTTACACTAAGGTTGAGTAACCCTGGTAATAGCCAGTAAGTGTACAAGTATGTCTCAGTGTTTACACTAAGGTTGGGTAACCCTGGTAATAGCCAGTAAGTGTACAAGTATGTCTCAGTGTTTACACTAAGGTTGGGTAACCCTGGTAATAGCCAGTAACTGTACAAGTATGTCTCAGTGTTTACACTAAGGTTGGTTAACCCTGGTAATAGCCAGTAACTGTACAAGTATGTCTTAGTGTTTACACTAAAGTTGGTTAACCCTGGTAATAGCCAGTAAGTATACAAGTATGTCTCAGTGTTTACACTAAGGTTGGTTAACCCTGGTAATAGCCAGTAACTGTACAAGTATGTCTTAGTGTTTACACTAAGGTTGGTTAACCCTGGTAATAGCCAGTAAGTATACAAGTATGTCTCAGTGTTTACACTAAGGTTGGTTAACCCTGGTAATAGCCAGTAACTGTACAAGTATGTCTCAGTGTTTACACTAAGGTTGGTTAACCCTGGTAATAGCCAGTAAGTATACAAGTATGTCTCAGTGTTTACACTAAGGTTGGTTAACCCTGGTAATAGCCAGTAACTGTACAAGTATGTCTTAGTGTTTACACTAAGGTTGGTTAACCCTGGTAATAGCCAGTAAGTATACAAGTATGTCTCAGTGTTTACACTAAGGTTGGTTAACCCTGGTAATAGCCAGTAAGTATACAAGTATGTCTCAGTGTTTACACTAAGGTTGGTTAACCCTGGTAATAGCCAGTAACTGTACAAGTATGTCTTAGTGTTTACACTAAGGTTGGTTAACCCTGGTAATAGCCAGTAAGTATACAAGTATGTCTCAGTGTTTACACTAAGGTTGGTTAACCCTGGTAATAGCCAGTAAGTGTACAAGTATGTCTCAGTGTTTACACTAAGGTTGGTTAACCCTGGTAATAGCCAGTAACTGTACAAGTATGTCTCAGTGTTTACACTAAGGTTGGTTAACCCTGGTAATAGCCAGTAAGTATACAAGTATGTCTCAGTGTTTACACTAAGGTTGGTTAACCCTGGTAATAGCCAGTAAGTGTACAAGTATGTCTCAGTGTTTACACTAAGGTTGAGTAACAAAAATGTTGTGTCTTATTCTTCTCAGTGTCTTTAAAAAAGTAAATACTGTACAAAATAGTGAATTACTAAGATTTCCCTTCACTTTCCAAATGGACATGTGATGCTTTATGTAAAAATATTTAGATGTTATTGTTGTATACTTGGTTTCATTCGGCCAAGTAATATATGAGTGATTGGAATATTGTAAATGAGAGTAGTGTTCAGTGGCTGTTTTCATACAACCATACAGAAACCAACAAGAAACTACACATTCTCCACTTCAAGACAGCTTTCTTGCTACATTTTGTCAAAGTGAAATAAATAATTTAAATGTACCGCAATTAGACATAGACATGTGAGGTAATAATCATGAACTGTGTAAATTTCCGCTCAGAGTCAGAAACAAAATTTTCTTTACGTCCCTAATTTCTGCCATGGCTAGGTTTTCGAAGTATTGGAACCCCAAGGTACATATTTGAATCAGGCATCTGTTGCACTTGAATAACATTATTTTTGTAACTTATTTGTTTTATACTAGGCTCGACTACAAATACTCTCCTTCTGTAACTTTTCATTTGTATTGGATCCCCTGGCCAAGACGGAACTCATCAAAATTGATGCCTTGACACAAATGCAGGTACCTATATGTCTGAATAGACACTAACTACAAATGCTGACATTTATGAACGGAACCAGTTTCAAACAGGGAAATTAAACAACTGAATTGAATTGAATTTAATAACACTTAGCACAGCATGTTGGAAATACAGAGAGACAATTATCACATTCCATCATTTGATAAGAACAGTTGTATGGCCTCTTTACATATTGGTTCACATTCACTAACAGATTTGAAGTTCCTTCCCCTAGCATTTCATACACACATAAAGAGGCCATAAAACCATGAAATGTAATACAAGTCTCAGCTGTTCCAACATGCTGTGCCAAGTGTTATTAATCCAATTCATTTGTTTACTTTCCCTGTTTGCAACATGTTCTGTTTGTCAGTGCTTTGATATTGGCAGTTGTACCATCTACCCTCTACCAAGGTTGGTGGAGTGTGTTTATAGTTGTACCATCTACCCTCTACCAAGGTTGGTGGAGTGTGTTTATAGTTGTACCATCTACCCTCTACCAAGGTTGGTGGAGTGTGTTTATAGTTGTACCATCTACCCTCTACCAAGGTTGGTGGAGTGTGTTTATAGTTGTACCATCTACTCTACCAAGGTTGGTGGAGTGTGTTTATAGTTGTACCATCTACCCTCTACCAAGGTTGGTGGAGTATGTTTATAGTTGTACCATCTACCCTCTACCAAGGTTGGTGGAGTGTGTTTATAGTTGTACCATCTACCCTCTACCAAGGTTGGTGGAGTGTGTTTATAGTTGTACCATCTACCCTCTACCAAGGTTGGTGGAGTGTGTTTATAGTTGTACCATCTACCCTCTACCAAGGTTGGTGGAGTGTGTTTATAGTTGTACTATCTACCCTCTACCAAGGTTGGTGGAGTGTGTTTATAGTTGTACCATCTACCCTCTACCAAGGTTGGTGGAGTGTGTTTATAGTTGTACCATCTACCCTCTACCAAGGTTGGTGGAGTATGTTTATAGTTGTACCATCTACCCTCTACCAAGGTTGGTGGAGTGTGTTTATAGTTGTACCATCTACCCTCTACCAAGGTTGGTGGAGTGTGTTTATAGTTGTACTATCTACCCTCTACCAAGGTTGGTGGAGTGTGTTTATAGTTGTACCATCTACCCTCTACCAAGGTTGGTGGAGTGTGTTTATAGTTGTACCATCTACCCTCTACCAAGGTTGGTGGAGTGTGTTTATAGTTGTACCATCTACCCTCTACCAAGGTTGGTGGAGTGTGTTTATAGTTGTACTATCTACCCTCTACCAAGGTTGGTGGAGTGTGTTTATAGTTGTACCATCTACCCTCTACCAAGGTTGGTGGAGTGTGTTTATAGTTGTACCATCTACCCTCTACCAAGGTTGGTGGAGTGTGTTTATAGATGGTTTATAGTTGTACCATCTACCCTCTACCAAGGTTGGTGGAGTGTGTTTATAGTTGTACCATCTACCCTCTACCAAGGTTGGTGGAGTGTGTTTATAGTTGTACCATCTACCCTCTACCAAGGTTGGTGGAGTGTGTTTATAGTTGTACCATCTACCCTCTACCATCTAAATTAGTGTATTTAGTACAAAACCACAAAAATTATGGAGTTTCAATTAGGCTGAACAATATTTTTTTAAATATTTGTATTTGGCGTATGTCATTATTTTAATGTTGTTTATGTATTGATTGTATACAGTTATTGTGAGTTATTGTGCGTACAATTGGGTGTTATCTTTTTGCTAAAAAAATAAATGAAATGTTTACCCTTACAGTCTGCCATGGAAGAAGTTCATCGACATAACATCACAAGTATCTTTGTAGCTCAAATAGATCCAATAAATCCATGTTTAGTGCTTCATATCAATAGAGAGAACATTGTACAAAACACACTAGATCAGCTAAGTAAGCAAGGTAATGCTGATTACAAGAAACCACTACGTATTATGTTTGTTGGTGAAGAAGCGGTGGATGCTGGAGGATTGAGGAAGGTACATGGTTTCTTCTTCTACATAACATATGTAGCAGTGATTACTGCATTAATGCATGTGCATACAAGTGGTGTTAATTTTGCACTCCAGTGAAATACCAAAAACATTATTTGCGCACAAAGTGGTGTGATCACAGAATATGATTTTTATGGAAATATGGTATTTTAGATAAACAGATATAATACTAACAGCACCTAATGAGACGGGAATGCTACTATGGGTACTTAGGTATATGCACTCATTCTTGTGGTGATTTCTGCTGGCATGGTTCAAAGTTTTCTTCTGACTGTAATTGTCATTCCTATGTTATTTAGACTGTTAAAGTACAACTGTATTGAAAGTATCACCAACAGTTACTTTAAAAAAAGAAAAGTTTTAACTGACCGACAGACAGACAGACCCATCATTTTGAAAGTGTTATGCTGAGAAAGACAGAATGGAGTATGGGTGTCCTTAACTTAATAACTGTATTAACTTTATGAAATATAACAAATCATATTTTGTTGACATATTTGTGTAGATTTGATTATTCAAATGTCACTTTATTTTTTGATCCTATTGCAGGAATTTTTCATGTTAATACTAGAGGAAATCCTAAATCCTAAATATGGTATGTTTACTGACTACACCACTTCAAGACAAATATGGTTTAATGAAAAGGTTAGTCTACTCTCTGATTTACCACTTGCAATTTATTTGTGTTTGTCAAAAGTGATGTCTAAGAAGGTGTGTGTGTGTGTGTGTGTGTGTGTGTGTGTGTGTGTGTGTGTGTGTGTGTGTGTGTGTGTGTGTGTGTGCTTGTGTGGGTTTGTGTGTGTATGTGAGTGTGCATGTATGCATGTGTGGCCTGTGTGTGTTTGCATATGTACATGCATGTGTTAGTGTGTCTTCCTAGTTAGTACATGATTGGTTTGATGTATATGGGCTACTGGCCAAAGGCTGTGCATTCTGGAGTCAAATTCAGACAGTAATAAGTAATTCTGGCCAATTTTTGTGTCAACTTTCATTAAAACATTGCTTACTGGGGCATTTCTTTTTCATTTGCAGTCATTTGAAGGAAGTGAAATGTTCAGATTGGTTGGTGTTATTTGTGGACTAGCTATTTATAATTCTACAATTATTGATATTCATTTTCCATTGGCACTGTTTAAGAAACTACTCAAGAAGTAAGTGTAACTTGCAATGGCACTGTACAAAAATGTTTTATATGCATATGTCTTCAAAGGATGTTCAAGTTAAGAGGAGGGGGGGGGGGGAAGAGTGATTGTTCCTTCAGTAGTCAATGTGAATGGTCTCGCTAAAGCTTGGAATATCTTCCCTGTGCCGGAGTTTCTCCACAACCTTCTACTCTTTGAGTCCTGATTGAGATAAAAATGACTTTAACATTTCAAGTGTTCACTGATAATAAAATTACTCCTTAGTTGTACATAACAGGAATTTTGCATTTGTTCTGAGATATTCCATACATACACTAATGCCAAAATAAACCTTATGAGTACTGCTGACAAATTATTATGACTTGTCTATTGTGTGTTGTTCCTTCTCAGACCAGTAACTTTAGAAGACTTGAGGTGTCTAGATCCAGAGGTAGCTGCTAGTATCCAGCATGTACTAGACCATGAAGATGATGATGTAGAAGAGGTTTATGGTCTGACTATGTCCATCACCAGGGATCACTTTGGAGAGTTGGCAGAGATTGAATTTGTACCAGGTGGTAAAGAGATACCAGTTACTAATGACAACAGGTAAGACTAGTTGATTGAATAACAATAGTTGTTGGATTCATACCCATGTCCCTCTGAGTCCCATGCTACATAACCTTATCACTAACTAGGGATACTAATTAAACAAAACATTGTCTCTGAGTACAATTTAAAAGGATTTTCGAAGGATTTTTCACCAAGTGAATTTGTCATTTTTCAAATAAGTTGTTTTTAACATAGTGGTTAAAACTTAGAATGGGTATGATATTACATAGTGACTCTAGCCTGTTCACTGCATTTTTCTTTTTCATTGTTACCTGTCGTAGCTCACAGCACTCGCAGCCAAAATGTGTCCTGACAACTACTAAAACTGTTTCATATAGCTACACTCCTAAAAGTTGTTATAACCCCTGTGTGTTAAATTATTTTTGCTGACTAGCTTACAATGGAGCCCTAACTGCAGACAGTATCACTTTGATAATATATGTTATATCTATGTTTTGATAGGGATGAGTATGCTGCTGCCTACGTTGACTTCATATTAAACACATCAGTGGAGGCACAGTTCCAAGCTTTCAGTACTGGTTTCCATCGTGTATGTGGTGGCCGGGTCATGGATCTCTTTAATCCCCAGGAATTAATGGCAATGGTGGCTGGTAATCAGGATTATGACTGGGAAGAATTTGAACAAGTAAGTAACTCTTCCTGGATTCACTTAATGATAAATCTTAATGAAAGGAGTAATATTCATATTTAATTGTTTGAATGTATTTTAGTACTCACTAGAAACCTATTATGACTCTGAGTTCACATTGTGTAAGGGAAAACTAACTGTGTTTTGATTGGTCCAACAGTATACTGACTACAAAGGTGAACTTTACAGACGTCATCCAGTCATTAAGTATTTCTGGGAAGTCTTCCATGAAATGCCTCTTGAAGTGAAAAAGAAGTTCCTAGGTAAGTAAGTGATAATCCCTGTGGTAAGTTATCTTCCATCTCAGTTACTGTGATACACTGAATGAGTCTTTGCAGGAGACACTCCCCAACTACACATATACTTTTATACAGTTTGCAGCGACACTTACTTCAAGAATTCAACCCCCTATATAGATATATGTATCAGTAGTCAATGAATTCAAAAGCAGTTTGAATCTTTGACTAGTTTCATACTTACATACTGTACCATACATACTTCACATAGCTAAACTATTATAATTACATATGCCAGCATTTTAATAATGGTCAATTAGTATTGTTAGAAAGATCATTGGCAGCATAGTGGTGATGAAAGTCAGCAAATGAACACTGTGAGTTTGACAAAGCCTGTCAACTTGAACAGATGAACCGTTGCTCATAAGTAATAAGACTTCTTGGTCATGGTACAAGAAGTTATTATTACTATGTTTTACCAACATGATGAATGTGTTTAAGGAGTGAACTGACTAAGTTTTGTGTTTTTTGTATTTTGACAGTATTTTTGACTGGTAGTGACAGAATACCTATACTAGGAATGAAAGCAGTCAAGTTTATCATCCAACCAGTTTACGGTGGAGAACGATACCTTCCAGTTGCACATACTTGCTTCAATTTAATGGATCTACCCATCTACACTAGCAAAGAGCAACTCAAAGAAAAACTCTACCAAGCGGTGCAAAATACTAAAGGATTTGGACTTGTGTGAGAAGAAATCTAATTTCTTCAGAGGGGAGAAGATAATTTGGATCTCTCCTATCCTAATTTGAAACCAATGAAATACATTTACTCAGAATCAAAGAAATTCCTATTTAACAGCCATAATCACATGACAGACATGTGATTGTCATGTGACAAATCACAAGGTCATATGGCAAAGCAAGTAACCTCCAGAAGCATCTATTGATATAATCCTGCCACTAATGAAGCGTGCCATTAAGCAAGTAACCTTTAGAAGTTTCTGTTCAGAAATCCTGTCATGAATGAAGACAAGCTAGAAGAGCAGGATGTGTCACATGATTGTCATGTGATTTATCGTGTTACTAAATATGTAAATAAGTTAAAAGATAGTCATGTGAGAAGCTTCTGTTGAAGTAAACCTGACATGAATGAAGAGATAATTTGAATATCTGAAATATAGTCACCTGATCAAAGCCCAGCATAGACAACAAGTCATAACCATGGGTGTAAAAGTCACTTTCTGTTACTCTATAATACTCACATAAAACTGATTGTAAAAGTATGTTTTTTCAAGAATCACATGATCTGAATTCTCTTTTCTGCCCCAACAATCACATAGATGACAAAGTCACATGTCTGTTGTGAATATCACATGATTACAGCCACAGCCACAGTCACATGTCTTCTGTGAAGATCAATTAATTACAGCCATGGACAAAGTCACATGTCAACTGTGAAGATCACATGATTACAGCCATGGACAAAGTCACATGTCTACTGTGAAGATCACACGATTACAGCCATGGACAAAGTCACATGTCTACTGTGAAGATCACACGATTACAGCCATGGACAAAGTCACGTGTCTACTGTGAAGATCACATGATTACAGCCATGGACAAAGTCACATGTCTACTGTGAAGATCACACGATTACAGCCATGGACAAAGTCACATGTCTACTGTGAAGATCACATGATTACAGCCATGGACAAAGTCACATTTCATGCAAGTTTAGGATATAATTCAATAGTCATTAACTGTTTTCCATTCTATAAGGTGTATAGATTGAATTCATTTTGCAATATATACCGACTACTGCTCACATATAGACCTAATTCTAGATGCAACCCATGGTATTGAATCATCTCTTAACCCCCATTTAGTGCAATGAGAAATCATGAACCAAAAGTTGTTTATGTAAATGAGTAAACCCCTAACTGTTAGAATGATGTAAACAATGTATAAATAGCATCCTTGTATGACAAATATACCATATTTGGACATTATGTAACCGCCCCCAATAAACACTAACTTATTATTGGGTAGAATTCTGTGATTGATTAATAAAGCCATGATGTTTATGACTGAGTTGATGGCTTTGGTTGAATTTGAAATTTCATCTCAGAACCTCATTGAGCTAGATGTAAAGAGAGATCTTCAGATTCAATGCCATGGATAGCACTAGACTAGTAAAGACTTGATTCACTGCTCAGTTTTCTTGACATTCCCATAATGCAGTGTTGTTTTTCACAAGTATTAAATGACATAATCCCTTCCATTGCATTGTGGGAGAACATTCCAGGTGCAAAATGTACTGGTAAGGTTGAATAATTCTGAACAGTTTCAAATAAATTGTATTTTCAAATTCTCTTTTGAACTTTATATAAAGTTTGTACTGATATGTGAGGGGTTTAATAGATGTCACATACTGTCAGTGCTATCAGCTTTATGGTATGGGGGGGGGGGGGGTGATCAACATAATTATCAATTTTTTATCAAAGAGTATTGTGCTAACTATTGTGCTCACTATTTCCAGGTTGTTTACATCTCAGCCTTAACTTTATCACCCAATCAGAGTGCGCATTTGCTCTGTAGTGTGACATTATCTTTACTATTTGCATATCACGCAATGACATATAAATTTACCTTCAGTTAAGAAAAAAGTGCGTTCTTGTTTTGCGTAGTGTATTCCATTAAATGTACAGAAATGTTTGTGATATACTTTGTTGTTCTAGTTAAGCAAACATTGCACCCTCTGTGGTGGTAATTTTGATATCCTTCATAAATTTAGGAATCCATGTTTACGATCACGTGATGACTGCATTCGCCGTCACTGGATTTTCGCTGCTCTGTGCGGAATTTTGGGTGATTTCTCTGACATGAAACGTACAGTTTAAAGACTTGTTACAATGTATACAACGAATATATTTCGTAGGGTTGACAATAAATTTAGCATTGGAAATGCTGGTTATAGCTGGATTTCTAGTTGCCTTCCAGGTTTGTTTACAAGGGGATGTGCAGTGATCACGTGATGCAAGTAGCAAAAATATGGTTGTTTATGAAAAATACGCCTTGTCTATATCTGCAGGGCTCTCAACCAATCAGAATGCGAGATTGGTGACAGGTGATGTATAATGGGACTTTATCATAGTCATCCTTCTGTTCTAAATAAGATGATGAAACACATATAGTTTAAAGGGAATGTATAAGTACTAGATTATCAGTTGAAATAGTGTCCTATCCTGGACATGTCGTGATGGGATGGGATGTTTCCACTCCAAATAACAGTGAATCCAGGAGGATAGATTGTAATTATTTCATAATAACTTTATACCTGGATGAATGAGAACAATCATTAACCCTTGGTTTCTGTAACTCTATGTAATTACACCCCGTATATAAGGTGTCAGGCTTTAATGACTTGGTTTCTGTAACTCTATGTAATTACACCCTATATATAGGGTATCAGGCTTTAATGACTTGGTTTCTGTAACTCTATGTAATTACACCCTATATATAGGGTATCAGGCTTTAATGACTTGGTTTCTGTAACTCTTTGTAATTGCACCGTATATATAGGTGTCAGGCTTTAATGACTTGGTTTCTGTAACTCCATGTAATTACACCCTATATATAGGTGTCAGGCTTTAATGACTTGGTTTCTGTAACTCCATGTAATTACACCCTATATATAGGTGTCAGGCTTTAATGACTTGGTTTCTGTAACTCCATGTAATTACACCCTATATATAGGGTATCAGGCTTTAATGACTTGGTTTCTGTAACTCCATGTAATTACACCCTATATATAGGTGTCAGGCTTTAATGACTTGGTTTCTGTAACTCCATGTAATTACACCCTATATATAGGTGTCAGGCTTTAATGACTTGGTTTCTGTAACTCCATGTAATTACACCCTATATATAGGGTATCAGGCTTTAATGACTTGGTTTCTGTAACTCCATGTAATTACACCCTATATATAGGTGTCAGGCTTTAATGACTTGGTTTCTGTAACTCCATGTAATTACACCCTATATATAGGGTATCAGGCTTTAATGACTTGGTTTCTGTAACTCCATGTAATTACACCCTATATATAGGGTATCAGGCTTTAATGACTTGGTTTCTGTAACTCCATGTAATTACACCCTATATATAGGTGTCAGGCTTTAATGACTTGGTTTCTGTAACTCTATGTAATTACACCCTATACATAGGGTATCAGGCTTTAATGACTTGGTTTCTGTAACTCTATGTAATTACACCCTAAATATAGGGTGTCAGGCTTTAATGACTTGGTTTCTGTAACTCCATGTAATTACACCCTATATATAGGGTATCAGGCTTTAATGACTTGGTTTCTGTAACTATGTAATTACACCGTATATACTAGTGTAGGATATCACAGGCTTTCAAGTGGCCATATAGATGAGGATTGGGTATTTATTTTGGATTTTTAATTTGTAAAACAATTTTACTATGGCTTCCTAGTTGAAAAACCAATGTAATACTGCTTTGTTGTAAACCACAGCCTCTTTTACAGCACTGTCTAAGATGCAGTGTTGTGAAAGAAATATGAGTTCTGGTTTTCGAGAATGCATTACAGGAGATTGTTAAAATCCTTCTGATTAGCTTTGATCATTAGGTGATATCAAATAAACTAGGTACAAGCTAACACAGTAGTCTAGTTCCTGATGACCATATTCTGATTTTACACTACGTTATCATCATTCATTACTAGTCTAGTTCCTGATGACCATATTCTGATTTTACACTACGTTATCTTCATTCATTACTAGTCTAGTTCCTGACAACTGTATTCCAATTTTACCCTACGTTATCTTCATACATTACTAGTCTAGTTCCTGACAACTGTATTCCAATTTTACACTATGTTATCTTCATATATTACTAGTCTAGTTCCTGACAACTGTATTCCTATTTTACACTACGTTATCTTAATACATTACTAGTCTAGTTCCTGACAACTGTATTCCAATTTTACACTATGTTATCTTCATTCCTTACTAGTCTAGTTCCTGACAACCGTATTCCTATTTTACACTACGTTATCTTAATACATTACTAGTCTAGTTCCTGACAACTGTATTCCTATTTTACACTATGTTATCTTCATACATTACTAGTCTAGTTCCTGACAACTGTATTCCTATTTTACACTACGTTATCTTCATACATTACTAGTCTAGTTCCTGACAACCATATTCTGATTTTACACTACGTTATCTTCATACATTACTAGTCTAGTTCCTGATGACCATATTCTGATTTTACACTACGTTATCTTCATTCATTACCTAACACAGACACAAACTAAAACTATTATTGCAACATGTTGATGTAAGTTATCAAAGAATGTTTAGATGTACGTCATGATGGGCGAATGGTTACCATGTCCGGTTTGAAATCTGCAGGTTGCAGGTTTGAGCCCCATCGCTGCTGTTTGTTTCTGAATGGCTAAAGTTCTTGGGCAGTCCACTCAGCTGTATAATTGGGGACCTGGTAGGATAGAAGTTACAATGGGAATGATTTTAATCCTATGCGCTCATAAAGGCTGCAATGGATTGTATGCACCCCTGGGAGTTTAGGAAGTATAAAGGAACGTTGTGCCGATATAATCCGAGCCAGGGGTAATAATTGTAAAGCGCTTTGAGCACAGCGTGGGAAAGCGCTATATAAAAACTAACATTAATATTATTATTAATTACCATAGGGGGGTATCGCTGATAGTGAGTGGCCACATATTTCAACCTCATTTACTACAGGGACTTCCAGTGTTTACTATCTTGATGACAGGGTTAGTCTATCCACATAAGCAAGGTACTGCTATGTCAGCCATTTGTGTAATCTACCACATAGAACATTAAATGATATTTTCACTTTGTGTTTGTCTTATTTTACCAATAGCGTGTCTTTCATAATAATTAATCAAAAATAAGAACAAAAAATCCTGGAAACTGTCTTTCCAGTTTATATATCTACTTGGTATTTTCCAACTATGTCAATATTTTTGTAATGCTAAGCATTTTGTTGTGTGTTATCTGTTTTTGTTGTTTTCATATTTTGAGTCACTTACTTGTACTAAGTACAATAAACATATCATGTGTTACCATGTGAATACATTAGTTTGTAAATTTTGAGTTCACATTAAAGATCTTTGGTTTTAAACATATTTCACATCACAGTTGCCTTATCTTCATCACACCATTGCAGGATCGAAGGGTTCTGGAGTCATTTCATCAATTAACACTACACATATTTCATGTGGTTGCCAAGAAGCACTATTTACCTGACGAAGGTGATAAGCACTTAGGAGTCATGAATATTCAGTGTTCATCTAATATATATGCAAGTCAGCTGATAACTATGAAGCAACACTGGATAAATGCAAGGACAATAGAAGTGAAAAAATTTACAATTTGATGATTCTTGGTATTATTGTGTGAAATTTATGTGGTGTTTAATAAAATCATGAAATGACTCTCCCAGACCCAATGTTTATGAAAATACATCTATTTTGTGGAGGGCTGTTCCTCTTTAAACTCTCTGTAAAATATTTCTATGTCCTTTGTTAATTAATACTATGTTGTTGTGTCACATACCAGTACTTGTACAGGTGTTAAGATAGTCTGAAATCTTTACTTTGTTTGGATAATTCCCCCAAAGAAAGCTTACTGTATTACGATAATTTGTCCTTATATTCATGGTATACTCGTTCACATAATAAAATATTTACTGAACTTGACAAACGAATTTTGATTTAATTTGTGTGTGTGTGTGTGTGTGTGTGTGTGTGTGTTATAAAGAAGAGATTAATGTAATATACAATATACAAATCAATTGGAAGAAACAGAAAGTATGTGAACCGTGTCCAAGTATATTGTATACCATGGCATTATATTTTGGTACTTTCTTGGTTTGTACCGACAGGAGCGCTGAAAACTACTGACGAAAATAATCGGTGTGTGGAGTTGGTGAAAGCGACTACGAGATAGAGTGTCTACCTTTCGCGAAAATTGTGGTCTTGCCTGAAATAGTGGATGCGAAAACTGTCATCAACTGAAAAAGACAAAATGAAACTGTTCTTCCAGTATGGCGGTACATCTGATGGTCTGAGAAGAAGCCAATAACACAGAGACCATATAAAAAAAACCAGAAAAACATAACTACCTGAACTACACACTCACATATGAAAAAAATAAATTTAAAAAATAACAATATATATTTAAAATAAAAAATCTACCTACCCCACCTATTTTAAAATTGAATATAATCGGAACCACACAATCTTTTACGCCTTACAGCAATTTTATTTGGTGTCAAAAAAAAGTGAAAATTAGGCCGATGTCTTGGATCTGGAAGGACGATTGACCGCGCTCATGTACCATGGCTGGTACCCGGCTGTCTGTACACTCGGTACATTTTAAGTTTGTAAACATATAACCCCACACCCCCATCCCACACCCCATCCCTCAGGAGTACCCCTGTGAATAACTGGTTGTTGGCCGGGCTTGTTGGTGCACAAGGTATTACTGTATCACGGTCCTCTCCAGACTATACCATATGCTCACTATCAAATCAGATACGTGTACAATGTTTGGTCTGTGCACAACAGTACACATTGTATTCCAGGGCTGCTGTGTGTATGTGATACTGATAGGGATTGTGAGTGGTGGTATGTGCCAAGTTTTCACAGGTCTTTTAGTACTTTGTGAACCCATAAAAACCTTTCATGAAGGCCTGGACTATGGTGAACCTGACTCAGACCACACATAAAAGGAAGTCTTCAGAACTAAATAGGCACTTTACACCATAGGTGATGGAGCAGGAAATTGACCATAAGTAGTGGGACTCATCAGACATGTTACTTAGACAGTGTAACTAGTCTAACACAAAGGGTAACAAAAGAGAACATTACAATTGATTGTAATTGATTGTGAATTGCCTATTGTTACAACACCCATAAAGTGTGTCACCTATTTGAAAAAGGGTCGGACGTTGTCCATATGTTTGTTGTCATGTTGGTTGGACTTGCCTCGAGATAAAATTTTCAAGCTTCACACGAAAGGGTGGAGGGTCTATGACGAAAGTAAAAGCTTGTCAATTTGCATGTTGTCCACATTTGTAAAGTTAGATGCCCACCCTGAAAGCTAAAGAGAATCGATAACTATTACAGACTGTAATTCCATGTTATTCAATCCTTTGCGGCAGTGTTATATCAGAATAACGGCTGCCTGATACAACACATTCCGATGGAAAAAATAGTTTTATGAAATGATGTTCATAGAATTGTCATACATTTCTATTTATGTTTGGGTTTGTCTACTGGTGGGGTGGTTGTGAACTAGCTAAATATTATAATATGTTCTTTTCGTTTCTAAGATTTCTTGCGCTAGCGTATTTTTGGAAAGTCAGTTTACAACAGACGAACACTACGGAGACCGCATTATTATCATGACCGACAGGGAGAGGCCGCGACCGTGGCCCGGATAAAGGATCGTAGCAACCGTGTCCATGACAACTGACTTAACCACTGTGACGCACGTGATCCCGTTAAATAGATAATTAAGTGGTGGTCGAATTTTTGCGGCTTTTTCCACCGTACGCATCAAGGATGGTGTTTTACTAAATATGCGCATATATGAATTTACCGAGGAAAGATGTTCCATGTTCGCAGATTTGAACCACTTTCATACAATTATTTCACCGGGACAGGCTTCCATCGACTTTATTTCACTTTTAGAGAGCTTCTTAACAGGCAAAACTTTACTTGTACTGTTCTGTCTGCTAGTACGGGAATAACTATCTGTTTCATGTCTGTCCGAGATTTATAGAAACCAGCTGTTAAGTTTTAGTTCCGCCCAGTACAGTTTCATTATCATTTGATTGGCTAACAAGCTCAAGTTAGATTTCCTGGTCGGCCCCTCTGATGATATATATCTCTAAATACAAACTGCTCTCTGATTGGTTCCTTTCCTCTATATTGGATAATAGTGACCGATTTCTCGCATGATTGGCAGTTAGCCGTGTAATTTGAACAGTACACAACTTAGTTTAGCAACACTCTGAGGCCCAACTCTGCTTGTTGTAATTGAAGAGGGAAGGTGGTGGCCGATATCGGTTCGGCAGCGTCGAAGTCCGTCGAAGATGTCTCTGTCAACGATCGATGCGAGTACATCGCTGTGCAAACCAGCACAGTTATTAAACTGGATGTACCTCACTTTACAAGAAACCTCGCAGAAACAACAACAGCAACAACAACAACAACAACAACAGCAGCAACAGCAACAGCATCAACAACAGCATCAACAACAACAACAACACCACCATCACCACCACCATCACCAACAAATTAACAATCACCACCACCGTCCACCACAGGGACAATACGAATACAATCTAGCTGAGAAGTACTCATCTCAACAGAACAACTTGACGGTAGGAAATGGTCCCAACATCGCCAATACAAACTACTCCAACAACTACAACTACAGCGAGGTAGGCACTTATTTATGTTTTCTTTCCCGCAACGTTGCGCGACATAACATAGGAACAGAGGGCACTTGTTCCTGCTTCTTTTAAGCAGAAACAATGCAATCGGAAAGACCATTGTTTTAAATCTCGTAGACTATTACATATAATACATTTTACTGCAAATCAAACATACCAACGTACTCGACCAGCAATTCTAACTTCAAATGTAAACGAAGGTGTCACAAAGTTTTGTAACCGTTCTTGCAAACAGTCACTAATTGCCACAGATCTTGACTACCGAAACATGGACTTATATTTCTTGTAAGGTTTGTCTTAGAGTTCATCGCTTTGATATTCACTGATTACACTGTAGTAACACACAGCTAACAACGATAAGCGTTTCTGTATTTGCTTTTGACGTGTATCGAGTATTCACCAGTGTTTGATCTTCTCTCTCTAGTTTACATAGATATTACGTATGATAAGTATTGCGTCCATTCGGCATTGGCGTGTGATTATGTCCAAACTTGAACTTGGAAACTATCCTCCGGTATGTTAAGGAATTTATTGTAGATTCGCTTCTTGAAATTTTACCCGGTATTTCCGAAATTCGTTTAATGCGATATATGATCAGCTCTCAAAGCGTCTAGGGCAACGGTTTTCGCATTAAAATGGCGGACATCGTATATGTTGGCAGAACTTCCGTTCTTTCTTTCTTACGCAAGTAACATTATCAACAATGTAAACATTTTAAACGTTGAACATGGTGTACACGTTAATTCAGCTTAATTTGGCATGTAGACATGTAAGACCGTAGTCCGTATATAAGCTGGGTCTTAGGAACTTCTTTTCAAATGTTTAAGTAGCACAGGACAGCGCATCGGCAAACTTCATAACTAGTTCCCTAAGTCGACATTTCAAAATGGCGTGTGGAGAAATATAAGATGACAGGCCGGTTTTAAATCACATACATATTGACGTAGATGGCATCCCGCAGCCGATCTCGTTGTCTTGGAATGCGGTTCTGGCCAATCGCCGACGTACAAACCTCCTAAAGTAGATCGACTCTTGCAGCTCTATCTCTATCACACACGGCCTCGCTGATTGACAACGCACACTACTTTACAGGGATAAAATTTCCCCACTATAGCCTCTTCGTTTATTTCGCAAGATAATTTTGACCGTCCGTGTCAGCTGTGGTGGTCCGAGGTCCAAAACAGACATCAGACATGAACCCAGCATTGGGTGTCAATCCGTTTTACGAACATTCACCACTAACGTTATTCGATGTATGCTTTCCACGGA
This sequence comes from Glandiceps talaboti, assembly GCF_964340395.1. Taxonomy (NCBI): domain Eukaryota; kingdom Metazoa; phylum Hemichordata; class Enteropneusta; family Spengelidae; genus Glandiceps; species Glandiceps talaboti. The sequence goes on along the minus strand of NC_135570.1, from coordinate 440,550 downwards.
ACCATCCTGGTGAACGGATTGATGCTGTTAACGTAAGCCGACATGTTCTCACTTTCAAATATAAAATCTGTGCTCTCCTCGCTTTATTGCAACGAATTTTACACGTCCCTGTCTTTCTATTTATACTGTATGAACCCAAAGGTTAGATAAAGATATTCATATTTCTTTTCGTTCTTGCACACAGCCTTCAAAGTTGATGCCATCACCGTATGGTAGTATTGGAGATATTGCGGACCAATTTAACGATTTGTCCCTCGGCACGCCACTCGTAGATAGAAAAACAGGGAAGCGACCACCACCAACCTATTTATGTCATTTATGTTTCCAGAAGGGTCACTACATCAAAGATTGTCCGCAGGTAAGTTCAAACGTAATCCCAAAACAAACTTTGATATATGTTTACAGGGTAATATTTAAATTGCAACTATGTCGGAAGTCATAATTTATGATGAAAGTCGCACGTACCCGATGTTTCTTTTTTGTTCAGAAATTGCTCCTTGGTGATCTGCCCCTCTATTTGTTTACCTTCCGATCTTGATATGGGGTCTTCCTGGCTGGATAGGAGGTAATATATTTCAGAGAGATAATCTCTTTTAATGTTTTTCAGTCATATTTGTTCAGAAAATATGTATGGTGTAATTGATCTTGTAATCTATATATAACATGTAGAGTGTTCTATGTTTCAAAGACAAGATATACAGTTAGTTAAAAAAATACAGGTAAATTCAACTTATCACTTCATTTGTTCAGAGAACCCTGTTTTTGGCCTTTATTTTGTTTGACAAGAGTTTTGATAAGTGATAAAAGTTTCAAAAACAACACAATATATGTGGTCCTGATATTGAGATTGTAGCTGTCTATAAACTATTTTACATAGTTTTAGACTTAGAAATTGTGTATGCTAGTATTTAGAACATTTTTCATTCGCATGGTCTCATAAGTGAGTTTGTCTGAATGTCAGAAAAGATGATATTTCTTGTGTGGCCTTGTACATGTTATAACAAATGTGTAGCTATGGATATTACATGTAGTCAACATCCTCAATGTGTGTACGATGCATATGGATCTTCAACAAGATGAAATTAAAATATGTTAAGATGCCCACACATTGTTGAAATGAAATAACAAGGACAGAATAATATGAAAAAGAGAAATATTTGAAGACTGAGAAGTGTCTTTGTGTAAATGCTGACACTGATTTCAGATAGGGTCTGTGAAATGTTTGCTCAGTAAAAACCTTGTTCCTGTGAATGTTTTGGTAAATCTCATCATAAAATACAGACAAGATACAGATATTGTAGATGTCAATGACAGTAAAAATGTTTGTATGCCAGACTGTTTTGTGTATCTGCTATTGTCATTAGCTACGTCTTAATCCAACATAGTTGACTAGACATTCCTGAGCCGCCATATTGGAATGTTGGCCTAGTCCACACATCTGCAGTTCACTATGGTATCTCTTTCACATTTTGAAATTAGAGCTGCAGAGATGAAGGCATAGAGTACCTCTCAGTAAATAATGACTAACATGGAACTGCCTGTTTAGACCCCCATGCTACAAAACAATACATCACTGTCTTGTATGAAAGTACACAAATACTGCAAACATAAACACAGTGGTGAATCGGACCCATTTTGGTTTAGCTGGACTATTTTAGGGGACAGTTCAAATATTGAAACCATCAACATTACTATATACATGGCATCTGACATTGGTGAAACTAAATGATAACATATGAAATCACAAGACATTGACTGACAATTTTCTTTAGTTTTCAATGATTCTTTGTAAGAATGATGCCCAGAGCTCAAAAAGATGTTTATAAGAAGTCCTTTATTCCATCTGCTGTAAAACTTTTAAACTTGGTCTTGGCAAAGTGTAAATGCAATATTTAATGCTCTTGTTCTTTCATTTTTCTGTAACACAAGGAAGCACTTTTATATATTTTTATTTTTTTAAATGGATGTATATATACCCTCAGTTTTACATTGGTGTTTTTGTCTGTGTGCGCTTGTCTTGTCTTGTCTTTTATTACATTTCATGTTTGTCTGGTGTCAAGAAGAATTTCCATGTTTTTATGGACAATAAAGTATATCTAATCTAAGGAGAAATAATTAATTGTCACTAAAAGTTTCTGTATGCATATGTAATAAGAACATTTGCATATTACTTGTCTTTTTAGAAGAAAGTTATGTTTGTGAAGTTCATTTTGTGAGCTCAGAATTCCTCAACATAGGAATGTGTATTTGAACTGTATTAAAAACTAACAAGGCATGATGGATCAGATAACACTTGTAAATAGAACTATGTAATATGTACAATACCATGAACAAGTAGCCAGTGGAGAGTTTTAATAGTTTTTGTAGATATAAATGTCAACCAGAATCCATTCTGGTAGATTCCAATTTGTCTCCTAGTCTGACCAAAATGAAGGTACTGTGACCTCACAGTTGGGAGACAAGTTAAATGACCTTTTCAAATACAATCACCATGATTCCCATTGCCATGGTGTCAATCTGTCAATAAAGATGAAAATGACCTTACTCTTCATCTTATGTCCTATTAGATGTCAGTTTTGGTTACTTTGTACCAACTATAATGTCCTATTAGATGTCAGTTTTGGTTACTTTGTACCAACTATAATGTCCTATTAGATGTCAGTTTTGGTTACTTTGTACCAACTATAATGTCCTATTAGATGTCAGTTTTGGTTACTTTGTACCAACTATAATGTCCTATTAGATGTCAGTTTTGGTTACTTTGTACCAACTATAATGTCCTTTTAGATGTCAGTTTTGGTTACTTTGTACCAACTATAATGTCCTTTTAGATGTCAGTTTTGGTTACTTTGTACCAACTATAATGTCCTATTAGATGTCAGTTTTGGTTACTTTGTACCAACTATAATGTCCTATTAGATGTCAGTTTTGGTTACTTTGTACCAACTATAATGTCCTTTTAGATGTCAGTTTTGGTTACTTTGTACCAACTATAATGTCCTATTAGATGTCAGTTTTGGTTACTTTGTACCAACTATAATGTCCTATTAGATGTCAGTTTTGGTTACTTTGTACCAACTATAATGTCCTATTAGATGTCAGTTTTGGTTACTTTGTACCAACTATAATGTCCTTTTAGATGTCAGTTTTGGTTACTTTGTACCAACTATAATGTCCTATTAGATGTCAGTTTTGGTTACTTTGTACCAACTATAATGTCCTATTAGATGCCAGTTTTGGTTACTTTGTACCAACTATAATGTCCTATTAGATGTCAGTTTTGGTTACTTTGTACCAACTATAATGTCCTTTTAGATGTCAGTTTTGGTTACTTTGTACCAACTATAATGTCCTTTTAGATGTCAGTTTTGGTTACTTTGTACCAACTATAATGTCCTATTAGATGTCAGTTTTGGTTACTTTGTACCAACTATAATGTCCTTTTAGATGTCAGTTTTGGTTACTTTGTACCAACTATAATGTCCTTTTAGATGTCAGTTTTGGTTACTTTGTACCAACTATAATGTCCTTTTAGATGTCAGTTTTGGTTACTTTGTACCAACTATAATGTCCTATTAGATGTCAGTTTTGGTTACTTTGTACCAACTATAATGTCCTATTAGATGTCAGTTTTGGTTACTTTGTACCAACTATAATGTCCTATTAGATGTCAGTTTTGGTTACTTTGTACCAACTATAATGTCCTATTAGATGTCAGTTTTGGTTACTTTGTACCAACTATAATGTCCTATTAGATGTCAGTTTTGGTTACTTTGTACCAACTATAATGTCCTATTAGATGTCAGTTTTGGTTACTTTGTACCAACTATAATGTCCTTTTAGATGTCAGTTTTGGTTACTTTGTACCAACTATAATGTCCTATTAGATGTCAGTTTTGGTTACTTTGTACCAACTATAATGTCCTATTAGATGTCAGTTTTGGTTACTTTGTACCAACTATAATGTCCTATTAGATGTCAGTTTTGGTTACTTTGTACCAACTATAATGTCCTATTAGATGTCAGTTTTGGTTACTTTGTACCAACTATAATGTCCTATTAGATGTCAGTTTTGGTTACTTTGTACCAACTATAATGTCCTATTAGATGTCAGTTTTGGTTACTTTGTACCAACTATAATGTCCTATTAGATGTCAGTTTTGGTTACTTTGTACCAACTATAATGTCCTATTAGATGTCAGTTTTGGTTACTTTGTACCAACTATAATGTCCTATTAGATGTCAGTTTTGGTTACTTTGTACCAACTATAATGTCCTATTAGATGTCAGTTTTGGTTACTTTGTACCAACTATAATGTCCTATTAGATGTCAGTTTTGGTTACTTTGTACCAACTATAATGTCCTATTAGATGTCAGTTTTGGTTACTTTGTACCAACTATAATGTCCTATTAGATGTCAGTTTTGGTTACTTTGTACCAACTATAATGTCCTATTAGATGTCAGTTTTGGTTACTTTGAACCAACTATAATGTCCTATTAGATGTCAGTTTTGGTTACATAATATTGTCTTCTCAGATCACCACTTTTTTGTCACTCTAAGTACTCAATGCAATGTTGTCTCATAATGCCACTATATATCACTCTACATATTTGATGTAATTCTCTCTCAAATTTCAGATGTGTTTTTTTTTGTACTGGATGTAACTTGATGTAATAGTAATTAAATTAACCAAGGCTGACTATGATGTCACAAATAATAAATAACTGTTTGTCTTGATTGATTTGACAGCTATATTTATTGCTGTATAATAATACAACTCTATTGCCATCACTGACCAGGGGAGAATTTACTGGAAAATATGGGACTAAAGAGAAAAAAACAGAAAGTTTAATTACAGGCTAGGGTCATTTTAGATTTATAATATAATATATGATAAAAATGTGGAGGAGAAAAACTGTTGTCAAGAAATCAAATAGTTAGCCCATGAAAAAAATATGGAAACCCAGGGACACGAAAACATATCAATAAATAGTGACCAAGATGCCTTCTTGTACATGAACACAATGTACCAGTCAGTAATTAGTAAAAATAAGTCTTTGAGAACATTGAACTAGCAGAAGGCATTGGAAAATTTTCTCGTGGTGAAAATATCTAGTATGGTCTTTAATCCTGTGTACCTAAGATTTTCGGATTTTTACATCTTAAATAATTATGCTAATGACATGCAAATTAAAATATGAATCGGACCACTGTCTAATCTCCAATTCTTTGAGAATCCTGCTTAAATAGTTGAGGTGAATCAAACTGTTGTGAATGTTGTGTTCTTCCAGAAAATAAAGTCTGCTGTGAGAAATGTGTATACAACATACCAATTACCATATTGTTTAATGTCATTGAAGTTTTACTCCCTACAAATTGTAGGATGGAACTCACTATTCTTAGTTTCAGTTTTTACTTTGGCAGTACCAGTTACATGCATGGATATGAATTTTATAGTGATATCTTCAATAACAGTGCATCATACTTTATATTCTCTGATAACCTGTGTCCAATTGTATGTAACCTAGCCAAATTTGTAGAGCCATATGGCATGCTGTCCAGCTCTGTACAAAGGCAATGCAATGTCCTGTAGTACTGGTAACCCTGTGTTTGACTGGTAGATGCATGGGTCATAGTACATTTGTCTCTTGTGTCCCTGACAAGTAATATTGGCAAGTCACCATGCTATCTAACTCTACATAAAGGCTATGATACATATAATGACCCTGAGTTTCAGTACACATCTCGCCATAGGACTCCACATTTCATTTACCATCACATTTGACACCCAATATCCCTGACAAGTAACACTAAGGCATAAAGCCAGGCTATCCAGTTCTATACTAAGCAATGATACAGTGTTACATGTAAGTAACGCTATGTTTCAGACACTGCTACATATTATCGCTAGAGATTGTACATATCTCAAGGAAGACCTCCACATTTTCATTTGTGTTAACATTTGGTGTATATTTATCTTGTCCCTAAGTCCCACCAGACACTGTTCCAGCCCATTAGCTGTAAGACAAATATGCTTTGGACATATGAGATAGCCATGATAGCAAAACCACAACCAAGAAAATCATACTGTTTATTTAAAGTTCCTTTTGAACTTTTCAGTAAGTGCTATGTACATTTTACCTTTGGGAATAAGGAATTGATATACATGCAATAGTGTTGTCTTTTAGAGATAATGTTAGAGGCAAATGAAGTGTTCCTAACAAAGATATTGTCATGTTAAAATTGATGTCTGTATGTATGTCTTCTAGAAATCACAGAACAGAGACAAATCTATTAGAAACAATTACACGATAATGACTGAGTCTTGCAAACAACAAATGACGATGTAACCCCAGGTGTGTCATCAACCGTGCAACCAACAAATGAGAATGTCAGTGGTAAGATGATTTGTCATAGCACTGAAGAGTTGCAGTGGACTAAAATAGAATAATCAAACATTCTATCATAAAGCATTTTCAGCTGAGTAAAAAGCTTATCAACTCGGCTTGTGCCACTTTTAACTAAGAGCAACAACAGTGACACCACAAAAGTTTTTGGTACCCAGGTCTAATTCATTGCATCGGGGTTATATCAAGTTGACACATACATGTATGAGGGGGGGGGGGCATTTGATATGACACAGCATTACCAATACATAGCCAGCTGGACTATTGTAGAAGACAGCTATGAATACATGGATTGAATGATGGCAGGAATTTATATGCACTAAATAGGTAAACAATTGGGGGGGGGGGTATTAATGTAGTGGGTATGAAGTCACAAACAACAGTCTTATTTTTTACCAACCAATATATTCTGGTGATTATTAAGGAGCCTTGTCCAATAAGACATAATTATTTTATATAGAGATGACATTTGAATCAGAGTTGAGAATTAACAAACATGCTATCTATCTGATTAAAACATCAACTCAGAAAAGAAAGACAAAGAATCATGATTATATTAGAATGTTTGTTTCATACCATAAATGTTTTACACTAGAAGGTAAAATAAAATAAACAAATACAATGCTATTTATAAATCTCCAGTAAATTGTTGTCAAGTCTTATACAAAACTGTTCTATTCTATTCTACAAGTATAGTACAAGTAATATGTATAGTGATATCTTAGCAATGTACTGTTCTATTCTACAAGTATAGTACAAGTAATATGTATAGTGATATCTTAGCAATGTACTGCTAATTTTACATTGCAAACTTTGTTCCATTATATGGATGAAATAAGGAATAACACTGAGCTACATATATGTGTAAAAATGCAGGTATGTAGCTTAGCCACTTTTATAAACAAAAACTTTCTTGGACCAAACTTTAACAGTGCTAGTAGTACAGAGTGAGGATACATGTAGCAATTGCGTGAAGTACTGCCTACCAAAAACATGAACTACTGCCTATCAAAAGTGGACAGTGCTAGTAGCCCAGAGTGAAGATAGCAATTGTGTGAACCACTGCCTACCAAAAGTGGACATTGGTATCAACATCTGTATTCATAAAACTTGAACCTGAACTGACCCTGAAAATTACGATTTAGTAGACAACCAACCGTTGTAAGTTGAGAATCGAGTTGATAAAATTGGTAGCAAGCCACACAGTCTGTGTTTCACCATCTCGTCTTGATGAACTGAGTATGTTTAAGTTTAAACAAGGATAAATATTGCAAAGATCAGTGGGGTCAACCCATATCAATTATCCAGCCGCGAAAGCTATAGGCACAGGGGTGACTTAGTTACAGAAATAACCATCACATGAAATATTACTCTACATAGACATAAAGACATTCGTTGACGTCAGATTTCTACTTATATACAGTTACCATGGTGATGTTAAGATGGTGGCATCATAGTTGGGCAACAGCACAAGACAAACTTTTAGGTGGTTTTACTGTTCAAGTGTCCTTTAGTTACTATCAAAAGTTGTCTTTGAATTCATCTGAAGTTTTAAGGCTTACAAGTAACCATATTTAGTTCATTTAGTTTCAACATATTTGTATTCCAAGAGCAGAGAAAAATGTGTCAAATTGTTGAAAAAATGAAGAGTTTTATTCACATACATTAAAGGCTTATATTGGGTTAAGATTTAGATTTAGTTATGAAAAACAGTTGTCTGGTAGAAAGAGTTATGAAAATGGTGGCCTCAAACAAAGGTTGGTCAAATCTAATCTTATACCACTAATGAGAAAATACTTATTTGAGATCTTGGGATTTGGTCGTGGGCTTGTAATCATAATATATGAACGAAACTCTGATACCAGGGAGCTTGAAGAACTGAGTTCTACATAATCAATTTAGTAAATTTCCCCCAAGTCAGTTTACAATCTGAACAGGATGTCTTTGTTTAACAGTGATGACAAACCATACGTATTGCCTACTTGCTGTCCAGTGGGCCACATCATGATGTATTCCATGTGTTGTGAGTAATGTCACAAATTACACTTAAACTGAGCAGCAGACAAGTACAACCAATAACAAGATTAATCTATGGTGGTTTTACCACAACTAATGTACAGCTTCACCATCTGAGCCACTAAAGTTTTACCTTGGTATTAAAGTCAGAGGTACGTGCAATTTGGGGTGCATGACTATATCATACTCTCAGAGATGACTTTTGTCATCTTGAACTTTGTCACAAATTTAGTTCATTTCCTTTACCAGTGCATATAAAGTGCATCTTCTACTTTTCCTGTTTGTCTTTAGAGATCTGAGATTCAATACTGGATTCTTTGCATGAATGCAAATCGTTATTGGTAGAGTCATAACAATTTAAAGACCCAGCTCTACCAGGTGTGAGAATTAGTTGTCTGGAAGAGCTGTAAAATAGTTGATTTAGAATAAAATATAGTGTGTGTAACTTGTAAGCCTTTAATGCCCTGCAAGTACCTAGGATTGAATCCTTGGCCTTTAAATAGTATTGTTGTGATCAGGACCAACTCTTTCCTATAACTGTACCAGTCAATTGATTTTTTGCAGCCAACCATTGAATTGTAATATAACAGTTTGTTTATAAAGTAGGTTTAAACATATCTCTACAGGTGATAAAGTTTGTTGGCAGGACACACAGTGTCACTACAGATCCTGCTGTAAACTTAATGTATGAATACCAATTATCGGTATATCTGTTATCATTATGATATAGCAATGCTTTCTTGGTTGTTAACTTCAGTAAGTTGTGGTTTTAACTCAAAACCCCAAAACACATACTTGCCTGGAGGATCAGACTTTGAAAGTAATTACTATCATAAAGGGGCATAATTTATAACTTTATTGTTATTTGTTGGTAACATTTGTAAATTGGAAGGTATTGCAATTGCTAAAATATGTTGAATGATTGGTATATAGTATGTAAAGCTACATGTATACAAGTTTTACCAGATTTTGATCCTTTCTCTCTCTGTTACCCACACTGGTCTCGTATAGACAACTAATCATTTTAAACAACCTTTAACATAAACACTGTTATTCTAAATTTCTTAGAATTGTTGAAAAAAAAACTTCAAATCAACACCAGAACTTGGGAAAGTGAATTGTGAATTATTAGCCTCCCATTGACTAGCAGTTATTTGATATCAGAAATAAGGTTAATCCAACTCCACTAATGATGTAAACTTGCTGTAGATGTTAGCATTCAGTTTGAGATGGAAGTTGTTGACATCAATCGCCTACAGCTGACAATATCTGTTAACTCCAATATTTGGTGATTAATTGGTGTTGCTGATATCAGTGACACTGTTACCATGACAGCAATGTCAAAATAGGACAGTATCATCTTTTCATCTATAGTTGTACTTGAAATCATAGCTCATATTTCATTTTAATGACATTACACAGACTAGTGTCCCGGGATGAAGAGGTCCTGTAATAGGGACGTATAATATTATACATGTATGTCCTCCAAAAGTTCAGGATAAAAATCCACACTGAGTGTTATACCATATCTATTACATCTCTTAATTTGACTAGTGTCACTGGTACCGGGTAGTTATTATCTTCTGTGTATTCTGAATCTTATTGTTCAGCAAATGGCATCATAGGAATAAATTCCATGTATGGTTGATGAATAGTGAAAAAGTCTAGTTTTAAGTAATTTCCAGCTGAATGGAGAGAAATATGGGTAGAATAATAATATAATACCTGCTAACACTTAAAGGGGTACAAACTATGGGTGAATAATAATATACTAGTAATACCTGCTAACAATATTTTAACTTATTTTGAAAGTTACATTTTTGTTGAAAAAAACTGTAATATTTTGGTTACAAGGTATTTTGATAGAAAATGGAAGGTAAAAATCTGTAATAATTAGTTGATGTCTGTTTTGTGAAATGTTAGTTGGATTGAATGAATGATTGTGTAATTATCGTCTAAACATAAACTTTCCTAAATAAATAAAACCTACCAGTGATGCACATTTCATGTTAAAATTCAAAGAACCGTAGACTAATATACTTTAATCTACTTTTATCTAAAGTTTTACGTAGTCTTGCACAAGTTGATCTTTGAACTTCAACTTCAAAGCTAAATTATAATTAATTACACATGGAGCTTTTGCTTATAAAACTTAAAATCTAGTTTTAGAGATTGTCATTGATTGAGAACATCTACCAGCTGTGCACCATTTGGAGACAAGGTCCTAGTGTCAGTTCTGAAGGTTCAGATGTCAGAAGGTCATCCCCTTAACACGCGTGGTTTCTACTAGTGATAACTTTCGTTGGTAAATTAACAAAAAACTAGTTTCACCAAACTTAGGTTCTCTGTGTTCTAATTTTTGTCGCCTGTCTTAGTACATACATGATAAACAGTAAATGACTGCATGATTTTTCAACCTTTACGATAAATGGTGTAGTGATGGTTAGGTCCTGCATTACAGATGAGTCATATTACACCAAAGACTTGTTATACTAATTCCCATCCCAACTCACTTCATCTTGTTGTGATGAAGATTCTGCGATATAGTAGTATTGGCAGTCTTAGGTCAATTATTTATTTCATTTGTCAAACTTTTCAAAACATCACCCTGTATTTTGGCAGTGATGTGTAATGATTAATAGTTCACTACAACTTCCAAAAATGCAATAAATAAGAAACTTGATGATGCCGATATCCTGTACAGTCAGGCACTGTTTGCGATATATTATATGTTACTCACAGCTATACTCTCAGGATAAGCCAATTCTGGGTCACAAAGCTTGAGGGTCTGACAACTGTACAGTGTCTGGTGAATGGGTTTCTGGGCAGGATGAATCTATAGTTATATACATGATGTGTTTGAGATGTAGACAAGACTTATTATTAGCAAAAAGATTTCCAATCCATGTATTCCATGTGTTCGCATACTTTTGTTAGAATCTATTTTCAGAGCCTCCTGTAATATGCTACCTGTCTCTGAACTTCCATAATAACAGTTTGTATAGGGCAATTTTATTTACAATTGCCAACTAACAATTATGGCAATACCCCTAGCTAATGGGAATTAAAGATATATGCTAATTAGATGTTGTACTGTAAACTAGTGCTTTGTAAATTGATTGATTGATTCATTAAATTATACTGTAAATGATACACATGTCTACAACTAATTGCCAATTGGCACAAGACTTGAAGGGTAGTAATTCAACTTTGTTTGCTTAGTATTGTTTATACTTTTGTTTCAAACTTCCTTCATACAAGATGATTAACTAGTAAACTGGGTTAGGTTCTGAAGACATGCCTTTTCCGCCGTAGGGTCATTGACATATTTATAGTAAATATAAAAGTTCAAATGACTTGAGAATGAGAAGTCTGATATGATACTTGTATCTTTGGGTATGATGAATAGATAACATATGGTACCACAACTCTTTCATTACTGAAATTAAAGTGTGTGTATTAAGGGCAATCACATAGCCAAGTGTGTTTTCTATGAAATTGAAGTACATGTATTGTATAAATCGACCAATATGAAGGTGGTATGATCATGCAACTAACCATGTCTCTCGACAACGAAGTAAACAGACCTGTGCAGTTAACAATGTATCTCGATCAAGAACACTTTAAACATGTCAGGCTAAAAACATGCCAGGCTAAATTTATGTATAAACTGTTATGAACATGGAATGATGTTCAAGACCAAAGTTGATGTCCACTGGCACTCTAGAGTTAATTATCTAACAAGAACTATTGTATATTAGTAAAGTATGTATATGACAAAGGCAATGCTTAAAGGTTGATAATTCTTTGACCAATGAGATGTTGTTAGTGATTGATTCTAGCCTACCAGCTAATTGGAAGATGATGTATAAACTTTTATTTGGCTTAAGTTGATGTTTTATCATATTAATAGTGACAAACTTGAGGTTGTTCATGCATGATCAAAATCATGACATTTTAGGTCCATAATTAATTTTTTGTACGACCATCAACTCATTCATTCTCTTGTCAGTTTATGTATTTCTCAATGTTTCTATGCACATTATTTCATGTTACTTACACATTATTTCATGTTAATTGCACATTATTTCATTTACTTTCATGCATGTATAAAAGATTAAACATAAAGATATGAAAAACATAACTTTTTGTAGCAAGAGTTAATAATAGCAGATATGGACTCCATAATGACTAGGTACATGTAGATTAGATTCATTGCTATCAACTGAGTTCTGACCTCTCCCATATGTCTCAAGTGTATATAGCATCTGGCCTTGAAGTCTGACATGACATGCAGCTTATTAACTTCATCAGCTGGGCCACAGTAGTCTCACACTATCAGTTTGCAAACTGTCATTCACTCTATCTACTATCTACTTGCTAATTAGCAAAGGTCAACCAAATATCTATTTGTTTGTGTAATTTAGGTTTATGCATAGAAGCATAAAAAGTAGAGCTTAATGATTTCCAGGGGTTAGTTTATACATCACAGTAGGTGTAACTACATTTGGGCATGACCTAAATCTTAACATCCCCAGGGTAGAGGTACTAAGTAACAACCCAGCTGTTGTTCACATCTGGTCAATCATGTATGGGGGTACACATAATAGCATCATTATGGGATATATTTTTAATTATTCAGAAAGTAAACTTTGAAAGGTTGTTAACTTTGGATGATACTTAAAGACATATTTCATGTAGTTCAGGTCATGTCAAGAAGGAAACAACATATTCAAAATGTCACCAGCAAACTTAATTGACTGTGTAAAACTGTCAGCTTTATACTGCCACAAACAGTAAAGTTGTCAAATTTGTTTGTTTTGTTTTGTTGTTCATGGTCTTCTGTATAGAATTGCAAAGTGACAGACTTAATGAACCATAACAAAGTGTATATTTTCACACCTTGCTGTAACATTATCAGTTATACTCTTTCAACTCAATGGATTTATCATGCATTTAAAAATTCAGACTGACACACACACATACACACACACTCACACCAGACATAAATACACATTTATGATTATATACCCCTAATGCCAGCAATAACTGGTTTCTGTAATATCCAGTGAACAAAGTTACATTTGCACGTCACAATTCAGAATTATAGAGAGAGAAAACAAAACCAGCACCCACTGAGTCTGATGCTGTCATATAATAATGACATACTACAAAACTTGATAGTGGTCTCAAATAACTCAACTCGTTAGGTAATAAACACTCACTGACACAAACTATAATAGTATAGCTTTAGTCCTGTCACGAAACTCAATAATAAATCTCAGTGTCCATGACAACTGTTACTTGTACAAAGATTTATTAATAAGGGTACAAATATGATATGCAATAATTTTCAAACTTTTCAAAATGAAAAATGTGACAACATTGTCCTGGAATGTTTACGAGTGAAAGGGTGAAATTCTTGGATGAAATTCTCATATCTAGAATTCCAATCCAGTGTCATTTAATGGAAGGCTGTAGATTGATATGCTAAACACCTGTTTGTGTTGTTTTTCAGAACATATTTATTGAATTTGAAAGATCAAAAAACAAAAACAAAAACAAAGGGTCAGTGTTCAGGAAGAAGGGCAGCTGTTAAAACTTTTCTCTTTCAATCGTTATTACTTCCTGAGTTGTTCAGCAAATGGAATCTTGTGTGCAAAGATCACTGATAAAGTTGACTTATTGTCCAACTGTTAATTCATCAAACATTAAAGATAAACTCATAAATCTCAGATAAACTGTTACATTTTGCTACACAAGTATTCTATAACTGTGACCATTGACTTACTAATACAATCATTAAATTTCTCCAACAAGAAACATTTCTCAGATATTAAAGTGTACAATGTACTGTTCCTGAACAAAATATTCTTAGATCAGTGTGAATGTTGAATTAGCATACGATTAATTCTAAATACTAAACACATTTCAGATAAATAGATATAGTTAATCCATAATATATAAATTTTGCAGCAATAATGTTGTCTACAAAAGACGTGAAGTTCATCACATTAAGGAAATAAACATTGTTGCACCTTTGTCAATACTTTTATCTTGTCAATGTACAAAACAGAATATCATATTTTGTACAAGCACATTTCTTAAATTAACACAATATTTTTTAGTGTAAAATAATATCCTGTTTACATCGTAATCTGTGATTTTGGTGACTATCTCACTAGCTGCTTGTAATGCGATTTAGGCTGACATGCGTTATCACTCCACATTTTGACCAATCAGTTTGAGTTCATCTTGTAAACCACATTGTTAGTGAGACAGCACATCAAAAATCACAGATAGTGATGTAAAGAGGTTACTGGTTAGTCAAATCACTGCAAACAATGCATTAAAAACCTATCATCATTGTATGTATGATTAAAGAAAGCATAGTAACAATTATTAAACTGAAAGAGATTGTTTTCTTATGAAGCAGGGCCGGTTCAAGCCAACTACAAAATCATGACGTTAGTACAAGTGGGTCTTGAGGAATGAAAATGGGTTTGTTTGTAAGTTAAACAAGACTCAACTTCTACTGTCAAGATCGTTATTTCAACTTCACACAGGAGCTTTGATGAGGACGTTAAAAAGAAAGAAATGTGTAAATGATTTGATCTGTTTGTCTGTTCTATAGGCAAGACCGAAGGGGGAAGGATTGACACCGTACCAAGGAAAGAAACGATGTTTTGGGGAGTACAAGTGTCCAAAATGTAAACGTAAATGGATGAGTGGTAACAGTTGGGCCAACATGGGACAAGAGTGTATTAAATGTCATATTAATGTCTACCCACACAAACAGGTATGTATGATGTCTGCCTCTTCCTCCCCTCATAAACATACTGCTCTCTACCCCAGCTTTTTTAGCACAACTGAACACTAAAATAGTTCTTGGGGCCATAACCATCACATAATGTCTGTGTGGTTGTGTGTGTGTGTAAACAAGTTAAAGTCAAAAAACACCAATTGCCTTGAGATTTGGTGTAGACAAATAAAACACTACTGTGTCAAACTTCTATTTTTGTGGGCAAAATCGTTTTTCCAAGAGTGTGGGAATTGTACTGGGAATGTGTCACCTCTTAACACTCTTATGTAATTGAAAAGAAACATCCCAGTACCTTGTAATCTGTGCCAGACACAACTACGTGTGTGCCTTTAGGGAATAGTTTCAACATCTCATCTAATCAGTTTATGTATTTTATACTAAATGGAGTCCATCCCCTAATCTAGCCAGATGATATCTAGTCAACATGTGGAACATATCCACTTTGATAATACCAACTATATGTAGAAGCATCACATTTTGTGACAAGTATCCTGAAGAAAAGGAAGTCCACAGACGTTTCTGAGTCTGGCAAACATCGCTTTGTTGTCATTTAAAGAGGCAAAAACTGAGTTTATAAGATTGATGTTGATACATGTACTGTCATTTTCTACTTGCTAGTGTATCCTTAACATTAATTTGTCATTGGTAGAACACAAAGCTGGTAATTAGACATATATCAACAATTTGATGACATACTATATATTCACTAAGAAGTCAAGGAAACCTGTCTTAATATGCCACTTCAAACTTTGAAAATTTGCTCCCTGCAATGTTTCATGGTTACAGAATGTAATAAAGACCTCTTCTCAAGTGTGTAATATGATATATAAAGTTATGTTCACTGTGATTCCACCGTCCAAACATTATCTGGCATGATATCAGTCAATGAGATATATATAGTCATGACATGAAAATCAGCTAGGTTGTAAAAGTCAATCTTATTTGTGACTACATGTAATGTAAAACTGAGATGTGTAAAATTTATCCTTTTACGAGGAAAAGGATTTCATATTTTTTCAACTAACTATGTTGAATCGACATTTTTGAAAACATCTCATTGAAGCATTTCCCCTAAATTATGCATACACACCTATAGATGATACTTTACTTTTAAACAGAGTAAATTATAACATCATCAATTCTAAGCAGAACCTGATACACAATAAACTGAATGTGCATAGTTTCTTTGTCACCAGGAGAACAACTGTTTTCATATTCCACCTAAAATTCAAATTGGGTTGTTTTTATTGTTACAGCGCCCTCTAGAGAAGCCTGATGGATTGGATGTCTCTGACCAAAGTAAGGAACACCCTCAGCACCTGTGTGAGAAGTGTAAAGCTTTGGGATATTACTGTCGTCGTGTGCAGTAAAAAACCAACTAAACACCAGAATCAACTGTTTTCACTAGTGTTCCAGGTCATAGTGATAGCCAAGTTTTATTGCAATCAAACCAAGGAAATACCAAGACAATTAACGGGCAGCTTGTGGGTTCATCGTGACCCTTGAGATATTGGTCCACAATATCTTGTGACTTTGTGATATTTCAATCCAATGTTGACTTTCATAAAAAGAAAATAAACCTGATGTACTATTTGGGGAAAAGATAGGCAACTAGAATTTTATCAGTGGCAGCTTGAAATCCATTTTACTCCCAAAATGTTTGGCCACTGTTTCTCAGAATTTGAGGTACACTGAAACAGTCACCATGGCAACCATGAACACTACTGATGACAGTTAGTTTGGGTAATTTCCAGTGAAAAAAGACAGGAAAGTTTAACAGTTGTCTCATTTGACCAATATTTGCACTCCAGTATGATATTATATATGTGACAAGAAGAAATTTAATTATATCCAATGAATAATCAATATTTTGTCAGACAAAACTATGCAAACAAGGGTAGTTGCTCTAACAAGATGTAAATTTATATATTTTATATAAACCAATGTGCTAAAATAAGGTATTATGTATTACACTTCTAATAATAATGTCATGTACCAACTTCTTGACAGCCAATCACCAACTTCTTGGCTCACGGCCAATATTTTTTGGCCAGCTTCTTGGCACAGTGCCAATTTTTGGCTTGTTTCTCGGCTCATTGCCAATTTTTGCACTTGGTGACTTGTTTTACATTCCTTCTAGGGGACTACATGCACAATTCTGTGTTTTGGTGTTAATTCTGAGAAACTACGACCAAATCTATCTGTTGATGGAATCCAAGCAGACAGTATGGTATCTATATGCAGAGAGGGGTACGTTGATAGCCAAGTGTCGCAGTTACTCCTTCATAGCAACCTGGAAAGTGATTATCATAACAGATCTTCTGATGACAATCATGTTGTTACAAAAAATTGTGGGTTAATTTTCCAGACGGACTAGAGGCTATATGTATGGATATAGAACAGATTTATTGTGGTGTTTTAAATGATGACCAATCATGTATGTTTACTCTAAAAGGAGATACATTTTGAGAAATACTAAACTTATAAATATGAGTCACGTATGAATGTTTTGAAAGGTTGGCATCTTGGAATGTTGACCTGGAGAACTGCTATGCTGGGCTGTCAATGTCAACAGCTGTTAGATTCACTTATATTTATCAGTATTGCTTTCCATACAGTATCACCGAAAGCTTCGTTATTGATGTTATGTAGTGTTTACGATTTTTTGATTGAATATATTCTTGCTTTTAAACTTAGAAATGATATTTGGGATTTCTGTGTGTATCTAGCTATATATATCTTGTTTCAATATAACAGATTTTTGAAATGTAGAGATTATGGAAACTTTTCCAAATAGGGTAAATTTTTGTGTATTATGATGGTTTCTTTGCTGGAAATGGTTTGCCTTGTATCTATCTATCTATCTAATCTAAGATTCAAACAAAGATTAAGAAGGGTCGAAGAAGTATTTAACTCTCATATGTATATCTTTCTGAAAATTTTCAGTTTTTGTACACCTCACTAGGTTTATGTGTTCTCATTGGTTCATTATCTATTCCTTCCTGGTCCCATATTTGCATATTATTGCATAATATTATCCAAGATTTATGAGGTGTGAGTTTGCAATTCTAGAATTCCTCAGAATTCCTGAATTGGTGTTTCTATATAATTCTTGAAATCTGAACTGGTGTTTCTATATATTTCTGGAATCTGATTTCTGGAATCTGACCATTTCTGGTACAGTGGACAAAAATTGCAATGTGTAACGAATGGATTGTCTTTATTGAAGTACAAATATTGGACGAAATGAGACCTGTTTAAAAAGTTTGGATTTCATGTATTGTTTTATTTAGTGAATGTTTTAGACTTTCCTGTTTAAAAATGAAGATTTTCAAGAAATGTGTGTGTATTTTGTGAAAATAAGTGCAAAGCAGCTTAAAGAGCCATCAAATGTGATTTCCTTAACTTCACAAAGTAGGTATACATCTACTCTTTCCAGAATAAGCTCAGAGTCAATTTTGTTAACATGAAAATTAAGTTTCTCAGTTCTGTGGAAGAAATGACACAAAATGTAATATAGTTATCTAGAAATGTAACTATATGGAATTATTTTGGGTGAATTTTCATACATTGCTTCTCACTTCATGTATTTCATAACAGTAATGGCTGAAGTCTTCCCATAAGATACACAGAGATACGTGGGAAGAACCTCAGTCCACAAATACTACTTAAGAGGGTTTCCTTTAAAGGATGTTCATAGTATTTTCTGTTTCCCATGTTTTAGTTTGGGACCACCATATTCAAGATAATTGACATATTTTGTCCACTAAGCTGTATTTATTCAGTAGGCAAAATCAACCACCACAATCAAATTGCTGTAAAAATATTCCAAGACTTTTTCCACTTATTTCCCTGGAAAACAAAAACTTAGTCACTAAAATGTCAACTTGTGTTGTACATAAACACACCAGGCACAGTCAATAATTTGTGAGAAAATTAGTCTTTTGGGAATTTGTTGAAGACTGTAAAATGCCAACATTCTAGTCATGAAAATATCTATGTGTACTGCAATTTTCTTCACAAGGTCAAAGGTCACCACAGGAAACAAAAAATTGATACATGTATGATGTCTCTAATTACCACTATTGTGTAGAGTTCTTTGTGAAGTGTGGGAAAAATAATATTTGATGAAAACTTGGACTGCTGTTTGTATTTTAAGGCAATTATAGTCTGTGTGGGTTGAGTTGAGTTATCTGAAGTATATCATAATT
Organism: Glandiceps talaboti; assembly: GCF_964340395.1. NCBI lineage: Eukaryota > Metazoa > Hemichordata > Enteropneusta > Spengelidae > Glandiceps > Glandiceps talaboti. The sequence continues at coordinate 421,090 of NC_135570.1, read as the reverse complement.
TTGATTCTGATGTGAATTTAAGATTTGTAGTTAATATTATAAATTGTGAAATCTTACTAATACTTGGTTGTAGACCATCGTCTTGAGAGTCTAATCTATAATCTATAATAGAAATCAGTTTACCTGAAACAGACTGTTGTCTGCAATCATTAAAATTGTACCACCTTTGCCACATTTTCTACATCGGCTATGTGTGTGTGATTCACACCTGACAAGGATTAAAATGTAACAATTTTACTTCAAGCATGATGCAATAAAATGTAGCAATGTGAACAAGATTCAAGACATCAACCTAAATGATACAAAATGTAGCAATGTTTAAAACATTTTTGTCATAGTCAGAAGATGTTCTGTTTCAAGGTAACTGACTTTTATATTATTATGGTCACCCTCACTCAACACATAGGCAGGAATATATTGTTTGCCTTTTTGAATTTCTTGTGAATTTACCACTGAATGGTTCAGTTCTAGACTTGTATTTTTTTCTGGGATGTGTATTTTCTCATATTTCTTTGTTTTATTTTGATTGCTTGATCCAGTCAACTGGTAATATTTTGGCATACTATGATATTTTAGAGTCAGTGCAAAAGCCAATATGGAGGTTTTGTTTGCTGTGTTTCTTATCTATGTATATTTTTGTTTTGTAGACGAATTTCTTGCACATAAAAATATATGGGCTGTTACACAGAGTATTGCAAGTGCTTGTATGTATAGTGTATGTGTGTGTGTCTACATTATGTACAGTAATGATACATACAAAATGTTCATAGATCCATTACAACACATGTTACATCCCATATCCAACGTCCATAACACATGCATGCACATACACACACATAAATAACGTACATACAGTTGGTGTGGGTACTTGCTGTCCCAGGCTCCATTATGTTGATCATAATGTGGAATTTACTTGTAATAAGATTGTATGGTTTACAGGAAAATACTGTTAGTCATCCAGTCACTGAACTAAAATGTTGCCTTTGCCAATCTGAAATCGTTGGATGAGTTTTGAATGGTACCCTGGCTATTATTAACATAAGTGTGCAGAGTGATTAGTGTGCTTACTAGACCGTAAGATACGTTTGACGTTTCGCCTTCACCGGCCTCCTCTAGGGGTTGGCCGATGTTTGAGGGCGCCCCGTCATGGCGTACCTTACAGACTATGTAGTTACTAACCAGTTTCCTCACTATCACATGAAATACGAAAAAATGATATGATGAAATAGTGAAGAGATTGTATGAATTTATCTTGACGAATTCTCCAGCAAGATTGCCTGCAGATGTTGTCTATTTCTCATGGTACTGAATAGCTAGTGTGCAATGTTCAAAGTTTATAGATCATTGGATCAGTACTCAAATTAGCATAGGTCATACTGTATGAAGATTTTTCCAAGTTGGCAATGCAGTGATTTGTAATTACTGAAAACATAAATATGCAAATAACTAATTAAAACTACAAGCTACATCAACAATATTTTGAGGACAGATGCTTTGTTATCAGAAATATATGTACCAGATTATGTAGAATTTCAAGCTTGCATTCTGTAGATATACGGGTAGCACTAACTACTGAAAATAGTTAATTATGCAAATGTTTCATTATTATTCATAGGATGTTACTAAAATCTAATCAGTTCTTGGTGTTACCATAAGGAAGATGTGTAGCAAGCTTCATTAGAATTGATGCAGTGGTTTTTAGCACAACTGAACTGATAAGGTTCAGTAGTACTAGGCATGGCCAAGTATCTGTCTGTGTGTGTGTGTGTGTGTGTGTGTAAACAACTTAAACTCAAAAACAGCTGGACCGATTGACGTGATATTTGGTGGGTGTATTTATAACCTTTGGTGTCTAGTTGGGAGATTGTTCAAATCAAAATGATCTTACCACTAGTGTGTGATTTGGGTTAAAACATGATTTTTGGTCAAAAAACAAACTACTGGGCAGATCGGTCTGAAATTTGGTGGGAACATTTTTAGGGGTGTTTAGATTAAGAAGTGTTCATGAAATGATGATCCCATCAGTGATATGCAAATTAGGTCTAAAATGTGTCTTTTTGGTAAAAAAATTCTATAATTATAAAAACTTAGCAGATTGGGCCGGAATTTGATTGGGATGCATCTGAGGATGATGAAGCTGTATTCACAACATGATCCCATCAGAGATATGCAAATTAGGTCTAAACATCTCAAAAACTTATATCTTGAAACTGCATGGTGAATGGGGTTGAAATTTGGTGGGAACGTTTCTGGAGGTGTTATTCTGCAGTTATTGTTGAAATTCTTTTGACACTTGGTCCTAGCAACCATGACCACACCCAGCAACAGTGAATTGATGATGTATATCACAAAGATAACAACTGAGATGGGTAGGTAAGTGTATACGCATTTTAAAAATGTATGCAAATATGCCTAGCAACAGGAGCACACCCATAGCAATGGCTGAATGATGGTTTATATTGCAAAGATGAAAACTGGAAAGTGTGGTCAAATTAATAAAGATTCCAGAAATGTATGCAAATATGCCTAGCAACAAGACCACGCCCATACCAACAGCCAACTACAGTTGTGCTACAGCACTGTTGGTTGTATTTTTTTTTAGATATCTTGTCCACAGACAGGTACACACACACACAGACAGAAGCATACACTTAATAATCTTACTCCAACCTCAGGTATGCATCAAGACAGTTTCATGCCACAGTATAAATAAACTCACACATCCTGACATGCAGAGGAGGTCTCCTGAACTGTCCATGGCTTATTATGCTGGTGATGGTGATGGTGGTGTGTATATGTGTGCATGTCAAGCATCCATTTCTATCAATATTTATTGCCTATGTGTTGAAATATACTGTGTTACCAGAGATGCAAGTCTGAGGAGCACGTGAGGTTGTATCTGGCCTAGAAGTATGTGGTCAAGGTTAATGGAGTGATATGATGACTGATGCCTATAACTAACTGTGATTTATTTATCAAAAACAACCCCACAGCCACATATATGGTTCATAGAGTAATTGTACAGACTTCCTAGTGAGTGTATTTATGCTCCTTGTCACTAGTTTGCAGCTTTATAGCAAATTCTTAAAACTGCTCAAACTGATGAAAACTGGATGTAGGAATTAGCTTGATTTCTTTAACCATTTCTTTCATTTATGTTTGATTTTTATTTTGTTTTCTGATGTGTTGGCACTGCTGCAATTGAAATTTATAGACATGTTTGTCATCTAAGGATATTCTATATTTCCATATAGGGTACAAGATTCATTCCTTGAACAAAAAAATTGAAAACAAACAGCAATATATGATGGAAATGGTCTGATAAATAAAGCAATTGAACTGTATTCACACATCAGATTTTAATCAGATTGTAAAGCACTAGACACGGCAACGGAATCTTAATCTCATTTAGCCATTACATGATTTAACAATAAGTCACTTTTCAATTGACTATAATAAACTGATAGTATTTGCTATGAATTGGTCAAATCAAACACTGTTACTAAGACACAGAAAGAAAGTAACAATCAAACTAACTCGATATAATAGATCAAAGGATATACTTTATGCTGACTGCAGCAATTAAAATTAATAGACATGTTTGTCACCTAAGGACATTCCATATGTCCATATTGGGAAACAAATACACTTCCAGATGGAAAAACAAAGTATAATCTAAAAATGTGCTCTGAGAAAATTTAGTGTCCAGTCGACACTTTGCTGTAGTCTGTTGTTATGGTTTGTCTTTGAGGATGATATGCAAATTAGTGAGTAAAAACAAACAATCTACCCAAGGGTGGACAAATGAATGAATGAATGAATGAATGAATGAATGAATGAAATTTATTTCACCAGATAACAAAAATAAGATTGGAATCTGGTTTGGGTAAAATTGAAAACCAAGAACAAATTTTAATGGAGAATCACTCGATTTCAGGCTTGTGGGTTATCATTTATAATCAAACAAGAAACAATTTAAAAATCTAGAAAAGATTTTAAAAATTTACAATATAACAGTGAGGTCAAAGTTGATTGACGAATGACAGTGTGGAGTCACTTTCTATTTATACGTTGAAATGAATCTAGTCATGATGGTATAGTATGAGTATGACTTTCACTTGTAATGGGCTGGCAGGGGTTGCCAACGCTTGTTCTAATCAACGTTGTACTAGATAACAGCTTGCCTGGACTGTAAACAGAATTCTTCACATTCTTAGCTGTTCATGGGGACGTTTAAATTGGCGTGCAGAATATATGCCAGCTTTGTACAGATATTGGGTTACTGTCATTACGATCAGCTGTATCATTAAATAACATGGCTGATATTTACATGAGGCCACATCAATAAATTTTTTTGTTACATGCATATTTTTACACCATAACTACTTTTGTCCTGTTTTCGGTAACTCTGTTAAACAGTCTAAAAACTATTCATATGGCCCGTTTTCTAGGATCTCACACTCAAATGGACAAATTCTACTGAAATCTAGCTAAATCTCCTGTTGGGGAAAGGGTAGCAAACAGCCCACTAAACTACAGGTGGTTGGGGTTACTTTGTTCAGTTTACTACAAACTCAATTCAAGCCACATCAGAATGCAATAATGTCATCATGTTTATATCAACGTTCCAATACAGGTGTCAGTGGTGAGAACAGAATGTCTGTGCTAGAGAAAGCCATTTCACTATACAGTGGAGAGAGAGATCGTAGAAAACAACCTCGTGTATAGTTTATAGACTAGTAAACAGAATGATCGACTCAGTTTAGGTGAAAATTTTAACTCACAATTGAGGAGAGTTTTGGATGTAAAGCACAAGTGGGACTTATAACAAATAACTTAATTAATTCCACTTGCCAATCTCACAAATTGCTGTATTTTATGTGCATTTAAGTTCTCCATGTTTGCCAAAAGTTTTTGAAACAATTTTATTTCCCATTGGGAAAATGAAAAGTGTTGTTTGTTTCTCAAAAATTTAAACTACTCTTTCAGTGCTCTCCCCGTCCATATAGTATAGATCGATGTATGTATTTTTGTTTTGAGTTTTTAGCACAACTGAACACTGAGCTAGTTGTGTATGTGTGCATGTAAACAACTTGAAGTCAAAAACCAGACCGATTGCATTGGTGAACATTACTTGGGCTGTGTAGATGAAAAAATGTTCAAATGAAAATGATTGCATGAGAGATAATGTGTTTTGGGTCAAAAGATGTGATTTTGGTCAAAACCTTAAACTCCTGAAGTATAAAAATATAGCGACAAATTTCTTGCCAGAATATCCATAATACCGTAGTCCAACATTTAGGAGATACACTCTCTAAAACGACAGTTTCGTGTATGCTCTATGAGCTTGGTACCGTCGGCTTGGTACATGGTCAAAGCATAGACCCTACACGTACACGTATCTCGCTTCACGATCGTACGAGCGCCATCTACATTCTTAGTCCATAGTAGTGATAGTACTTCAGTAGACCTAGGGGATGCATCTAGGAATACATAGTTTCAAAACACGTTCCAGTTGCAGCTATTGACAGTAACTAGTTAAGAATAATATTGTAGATGAATGATGTATATGTACAGTCGAGCTAGAGGATCATCAAACATGTTTTGTCCTTGTCGTGCGCGGGCACTGATTTACCGTTGCATTATTCGTGTGATGGCAAAGAAATAAATACATAATTCCAAATGACTATGGTATTCTCAGAAAAGTGGTGGTTAAATAGAGACGAAACATACGAGATCACCGTACCCATGCATCTAAACGTACACAATACATACAGCTGTACAATTATTATTCAATAGCGCCCTCAAAGACTTCGTATTATGCATCCTCCACCACGGTCCCATATGGTCTAGTGGTTAGGATTTGGCGCTCTCACCGCCAAGGCCCGGGTTCAATTCCCGGTGTGGGAAGTAATTTTTTTTCCGCCCGCAATAAGGATAAATTCACAAATTCCGGTTGTTTTTAATCGTACATCTACGTATTTTCTTATATTTACCCACATTTATGCAGAAGCCACTGTAAATTCATGTATGCAATTTTAATTACACTTGGCTGAATATAGGATGGCACTGAGATGATTAGGAACTATTTCTAGTTTGTGTAGGGTCTTCATTCCAGAGAATGGCTGTGTGAGGGCGTTTGGCATCATCGGAAGCCTACTCCTGCATTTCACTGATATTTTTTTATATTACTTTACAATGGTGGCAGTGATGGCACATGTTATCTGTAGGATTTGAAACTGGTGGCAGCAGTGTGATGGATTATGCTCAAATCACAAAAGAATGCAAAGTTAGATAAAAAAAATGAGTCAAAGTAAAATGTGGCACTCTCCTAATTGCCATTTTTCTAAAATATGGCCCTCATTAACTTCCAATTCTTTCAATTTCAATGACACACTGTTATCATAATGTATAATTTACTGCTGTCTTCTCTTGGTGAAATGTAACTAACACACTGCTGGGGGAGGGATGATATTAGTGTTGGTAAAGTGAGAGAACTCACAAATCAAAGACTTCCTAGCAAAGATTCAACAACCAACTGTAAACATGTACTTCACCTGTTTATGTTACAACATATATACATTACACAGTGAACTTTACAGTCATTATCAAGTATTTCATAAATCTATGAACAAACAACAGCAAAACATTAGTTCATACATTTTGTTTATAATTTGTAGAAAAAGTAAGACAAAAATATAATTAATCATGATAATACAATGTGTGTAAGGGATGGTTTTTAATACAATGACATTGACCATAGACAGTCAAAAGAGCCCGAGGAGTAGAATTATACCTTTTAGCATAAAGTATTAGGTACAGGTGTTCTCAGATTTGATCCACTACTAAAGAACAGATAACATGTTTGACACCCCCCCCCCCACCCCTCCATTCTATTCACAGTGATATTTTGATCTTTTGGTATTTAGTAATTTAATTTGTGAGGTCAATAATGAAGTTACATATGGTGTATTCAATTTGAATGGGGTGCTATGGATAATGCAGTCTTATATCATATTATACTGACATCTGTGAAATTTCCTCCTAAAATGATTAGTTATTCTCTTCCAGCTTTTTAACAACATGAATGGGTTATGGTCAGTTAACTGGCCATCACTTCAACAACATTCCCCATTTCATCCATTTTGGCAAGCCTGAACAAATCTTTACGATAACAGTTGATCAGGACCTCTTCAGGGAGTGAGATGAGAGTTGTTGCCGTAAAGAGAAAAAGGATTTCACAGATTTATTTAGTTAAGATTTATGTTATTCTCCCATGGCCGACTACCTCGTACATTTCTATTTGCCGCAGGCTGACTGAGACATCGTGTACAAGACCACGTTCTTCTTATTTGCCTTTGTTCTTCATTCTCCTGTCAATAGAAACAATAGGGGAGTTCAAGATTGGGAATGCGGCTCTGCTATTGTTTTTGTCATCACGAAGTTCAGATGAAACATTGCAATTGTGTTTTGAATCTATATATTAAGGAAGGCAAATAATCTAGAAATGGCACGGTTCAGTTCAGTTAACTGAATTTCCTCCACTATCTGGAGAACCAAAGTGACCTGTGTAAAGGGACAACACAAGGACAAAACAGACTTTTACAAAAAGACAACATAAAAAAGAGAAGTGTCATTCCAAGACCAAAACAATTCTGACCAATCAAAATTTTGCAATAATACCTAAAGTGGAACAGTGCGTTGATGTAGTGCAAATAGTAGCCCTCTACATATCGCCTCAACTTCATGTAATGTATTGTCATCTATCTTGGTGAAATAGAAAGTTGGATCTAAGATAAATTTCGCCAGTTGAGTTGTGTGATGTGATAAACTCTTCCAAATAACAGTGCCAAGATTGTTTACAACTACTTTTTGAAGGGAACTGATAAATGGTTTTCTGAAACAGTCCAGTAAGGCACACAGTCTATGATACAATGAGTACTCTTTTCAGTATCTTGTAGACACAAGGGACATGTATCAACAAGCTGGTACTGACTAAATCTAGCTTTATGTACTTGGTAAACACTGGTAAACACCCAAAGTAAATTAATTAGCCTTTAACAGCAATTGGTTCAAATCGTCTACTACTCCAGCCAGCATCAGGTTTTTCATAATAATAACCATCAATATTTAGGAAACAGAGACTATTTTTGATTTGTATTTGACTTAATTTGATTTGTCCAGAATACATTAATTCTATCAGCCACCATACTTTTCCATATATGTTGGCTGGGAATATCAAAGTGAAGGTCGTGTGCAGAAGGCAGGCTGTATTTATCAAGAAGAACCAGTAATTTCGACAACCAACTTTTAGAATTAAGATCCTTCAAGGCAAGTTGTTGAAAGGCTATATAACTTTCAATACCTGGTTTTCTAAGAACGTTACTAAACATTGTAAATTTACACTTATGCAACTCCAATCCAGCGACTTTAATACATTCCCTGTACACACATCATTTTTACAACCATACTTTAAAAGTTTTGCTTCCCTTGATCTATCATATACTGTACGTACAATGACGTTGAGAACAGTGGTGTTGCTAAGCATTTGACACTTTAGCTTGACCGACCCTAACATGGCTGCTATACACTCAATGGGGTCTTGTGGGATCACGTGAGATCTTCCGCGAGACGGAAGATGGTTTATTGAATAGCCCCCATTAGAATATACAGATTTTTTACCAAACAGTCACAATGTTACACCTAATTTGCATATTGCTGACGATATCATGTCACGAACAATTCTTGATATAAACTCCCTAAGAACATTCCCACAAAATTCCAGACCTCTAGTTTTTGAGTTGAAGTTTTTTTTTTTCCAAAAGCACTTTTTTTTTTACCCAAATCACACATCTGTGAGGCAATAATTTTCCCTTGAACAATTTCCCAACTAGACATCACAAGTAATGTCCCCACCAAATACCAAAACAATCGGTCCAGTGGTTTTTGAGTTTAAGTCATCCTCCAGTGTGCCCTCTATTGATAGCCAAATTTTGTTGTGTGTCAAAATGATAAAAACTGTCATTTCTTGTGAGTCACCACATAGTAAGTTTTGGAGTGTCTCTAGAAATTGTGTGTGTCAATGGCGCGTCAAATTGGCTTAGAGGGCACACTGTCATCCACAGACAGACAGATGGACAGACACTGCACCATGCCAATAGCACTACTAAACCTTATCAGTTCAGTTGTACTATAAAGCATCTGGAGAATCAGTAGCAATTAGACTCCTTTTCTGACTTTCTTTATTCTCAAGTTGTTTTCACCAGGCTGAAAAGATAGCCTAGAGTGTATGGTCTTTAAATCTGGTATAGATTACCAAGAATTTCAGTTTTGTTGTGAGCACGATGAATTGATGTTCTCAGTTAAGCCACTGAGAACGATTTGTAAGATTAGTAGTAGTAATAGTATTGGTAGCTGGAGTTGTGCAAACAGTTTGATTTACTGCGTCAGAATTATTGTAGGGTGTATGTTCAGTAGTATCGATATACAACACTTCTCTTAAAGCAGTAACTTGGGTAGTGTGTTTTGCTATTGTAACTGGTGCACTGGGAGGCTGCTGTTGCTACAGGGGTGGAGGAATCAGAAGAGGTTGCATTGATGCAGTGCATTAGGAGGTTGCTACAGGGGTGGAGGAATCAGAATAGGTTGCATTGATGCAGTGCATTAGGAGGTTGCTACAGGGGTGGAGGAATCAGAAGAGGTTGCATTGATGCAGTGCATTGGGAGGTTGCTACTGGGGTGGAGGAGTCACAAGAGGTTGCATTGATGCAGTGCATTGGGAGGTTGCTACAGGGGTGGAGGAATCAGAAGAGGTTGCATTGATGCAGTGCATTGGGAGGTTGCTACAGGGGTGGAGGAATCAGAAGAGGTTGCATTGATGCAGTGCATTGGGAGGTTGCTGTAGGGGTGGAGGAGTCAGAAGAGGTTGCATTGATGCAGTGCATTGGGAGGTTGCTACAGGGGTGGAGGAGTCACAAGAGGTTGCATTGATGCAGTGCATTGGAAGGTTGCTGTAGGGGTGGAGGAGTCACAAGAGGTTGCATTGATGCAGTGCATTGGGAGGTTGCTACAGGGGTGGAGGAGTCACAAGAGGTTGCATTGATGCAGTGCATTGGGAGGTTGCTACAGGGGTGGAGGAGTCACAAGAGGTTGCATTGATGCAGTGCATTGGGAGGTTGCTACAGGGGTGGAGGAATCAGAAGAGGTTGCATTGATGCAGTGCATTGGGAGGTTGCTGCAGGGGTGGAGGAATCAGAAGAGGTTGCATTGATGCAGTGCATTGGGAGGTTGCTACAGGGGTGGAGGAGCCAGAAGAGGTTGCATTGATGCAGTGCATTGGGAGGTTGCTGCAGGGGTGGAGGAATCAGAAGAGGTTGCATTGATGCAGTGCATTGGGAGGTTGCTGTAGGGGTGGAGGAGTCACAAGAGGTTGCATTGATGCAGTGCATTGGGAGGTTGCTGCAGGGGTGGAGGAATCAGAAGAGGTTGCATTGATGCAGTGCATTGGGAGGTTGCTACAGGGGTGGAGGAATCAGAAGAGGTTGCATTGATGCAGTGCATTGGGAGGTTGCTGCAGGGGTGGAGGAGTCACAAGAGGTTGCATTGATGCAGTGCATTGGGAGGTTGCTGCAGGGGTGGAGGAATCAGAAGAGGTTGCATTGATGCAGATGTAATAGAAGTTGTAGAATGGGAATTTTTGTTAGTCATTGTATGTGATTTACCAAAATGGTTGTTGGAACTGTGATGTTCAGCCAAATAATTCTGGCAAAAAGATCTTATCACCTGGTTTGCATTTCATAGGTTTTGTGAGTTTTCAACCTTTGCAAGCATTTCTGGCAAAAAGTAATTAAATGAAATGGTGCAGATGGCGTCCATTTACAGGCACTTTGCAAGTTGAATGAAACATGTTGATTCTAAGAATTAATAATTAAAAATAAATACATGCCAATAGACTTTATACCATGTATCCTTATTATGGTTGACGTATGTACCAAATGTTGTAGAATATGAATTGTGCATTCTCTAGATATGACTTAATTAGTGAAAATCATTGATCATGTAAATTAATCACAAAAAATAGCACCAATTGCATTATAGCACAACTGTATTTGGCTGTTGCTACATGCATGGGCATGGTTTGTAGCTAGGCATATTTGGTCACATTTTTGGAATCGTTATTCACTTCACCTACCCATCCCAGGTTTCATCCTTACAATATACATCATCATTTTGCTGTTGCTGTGGGAGTGGTCTTGTTGCTAGGCATATTTGCATACACTTTAAAAAATCTTCCATCACTTACCTACCCATCCCTGTTCTTATCTTTGTAATAGGCATAATCATTTCACTGTTGCTAAGGGTGTGGTAATGGTTGTTGTTGAGCAGTTTTTGAGTTTAAGTCATCCACACACACACACACACACACACACATAGACAGACAGACAGACACCGCACCATGCCTACAGCATTTGAACTTCATCAGTTCAACAACAGATAGGCACACAGACAGACAGATGTACAAGACTCTTTATCATGTCTGTAAGCATTTGAATGAACCTGTTTTAATCATAGACAGTGTCTATGTTTTAATTCAGCTGTGCAAAAACAGTGTTTCCAAGCAACCTCAAACAGAGGTTAATCTTGATGCCATTCACATAGAACTTAGAAGTGTAAAGTACCCCATAATTGATTTAATAATTTCATGCCATCAATAAAACAATAACCTTTCATTTCTAGGTGAGTCAAAGTATATTCTCACACCAAGAATCATGTTTTTTGACACTGATGCGATCATTTTCATTTGAACAATTTCCCATCTACACACCCTAAGTAATGTCCCAACCAAATACCAAGGCAATCGGTCTGGAAGTTTTTTACTTTGTCATTTACACACACACACACACACACACACACAGACAGACATTTCACCATAGCTATAGAACTACTGAACTTCAGTTCAGTTGTGCTAAAAACTAAGCTACATCAACAAACTATATACAACATATGCTATGTTATGGTTAATGCATATACCAAATTATGTTGAATGTGAAGTGTGCATTCTTAAGATAAAGTCTAATTACTGAAAATTGTCAATTATGCAAATGACTAATTAGTGTTAATAAGATGTTTACCAAAATCGTATAAGTTCCTTTGATTGGCAAGGAAGATGTGTTGTAAGTTTCATTAGAATCGGTGTGGAAGTTTTTGTGATATCATGTCCACAGACACACAGACAGACAGACAGACAGACACACACACAGACACACACACACACACACACACACAGACAGACAAAAGCATAACATAACCTCGCCTTACGGGAGGTAAAAACTCAATGCAGCATGATGGTTAGTGTAAGTACAAGAAATAATAAGCTGTGGTGAGAAAGTCTACTCAAATCTTTTTAGATTCAGATGAGCAATGAAGTATAGCAATATACTGAGACTTGTGGAATAGTGTAGAATTATGATCAAGTCATTCAGTAGATTGCTTGTATTCAAAGGGTTTGTATATCCATAGACCCTCCACCAGTCTATGGTATATCCCCACAGTTCTGATTGTGTTTAATGATAGTGAAGAAAGCTTGCAGAATGTTGTAATATCTTGTTGGACAAGAAGGTCCACTCAAATTAATGGTTTAATACAGAGTTTGTAGAATGTTGTAATATCTTGTTGGACAAGAAGGTCCACTCAAATTAATGGTTTAATACAGAGTTTGTAGAATGTTGTAATATCTTGTTGGACAAGAAGGTCCACTCAAATTAATGGTTTAATACAGAGTTTGTAGAATGCTGTAATAGCTTTTCTGATGAGAAGATTGACACAGTTGTTTGAAATTAAAGTTTCTAGACTGTTGTTATATCTTGCTGGACAAGAAAGTCCACTCAGTTCCTTTATTATTTAATGGTACAATACAAAGTTTGTAGAATGCTGTAATACCTTTTCTGATGAGAAGATTAAACACAGTTTGAAATTAGAGCTTGTAGACTGTTGTACTTTGTCGGACAAGAAAGTCCACTCAGTTCCTTTAGTATTTAATGGTACAACACAAAGTTTGTAGAATGCTGTAATACCTTTTCTGATGAGAAGATTAAAAGTTGTTTGAAATTAAAGTTTGTAGACTGTTGTAATACCTTTTCTGATGAGAAGATTAAAAGTTGTTTGAAATTAAAGTTTGTAGACTGTTGTAATATCTTGCTGGACAAGAAAGTCCACTCAGTTCCTTTAGTATTTAATGGTACAATACAAAGTTTGTAGAATGCTGTAATATCTTGTCTGATGAGAAGATTTAAAGTTGTTTGAAATTAAAGTTTGTAGACTGTTGTAATATCTTGCTGGACAAGAAAGTCCACTCAGTTCCTTTAGTATTTAATGGTACAATACAAAGTTTGTAGAATGCTGTAATACCTTTTCTGATGAGAAGATTTAAAGTTGTTTGAAATTAAAGTTTGTAGACTGTTGTAATATCTTGCTGGACAAGAAAGTCCACTCAGTTCCTTTAGTATTTAATGGTACAATACAAAGTTTGTAGAATGCTGTAATATCTTGTCTGATGAGAAGATTTAAAGTTGTTTGAAATTAAAGTTTGTAGACTGTTGTAATATCTTGTCTCATGAGAAGATTTAAAGTTGTTTGAAATTAAAGTTTGTAGACTGTTGTAATATCTTGCTGGACAAGAAAGTCCACTCAGTTCCATTAGTATTTAATGGTACAATACAGAGTTTATAGACTTATGTAATATCTTGTCTGAGAGGATTAACAGTTTGTAGAATGCTGTAATATCTTGACTTAAGAGAAGTGTAACTTGTTTGAAATTACAGTTTGTAGACTGCTGTAAAAACCTTATTTGACGAGAAGATTAACAATTGTTTGAAATTAGAGCTTGTAAAATGCTGTAATATCTTGACTGATGTGAAGAGTAACTGTTATTTGAAATTACAGAGTTTGTAGCCTGCTGTAATATCACCTGATGAAAAGATCAACAAAGTTTGAAAGTAGAGTTTCTAGAATGCTCTAACATCTTGTCTGATGAGAAGATTAACACACTTTGAAATTACAGTTTGTAGAATGCTGTAACGTCTTGTTTGACAAGAAGGATAGTAGAGTTTGAAATTAGTTTGTAGAATGCTGTAACATCTTGTCTGACAAGGAGAATAATAGAGTTTGAAATTACAGCATTTGTAGAATGCTCTAACATCTTGTCTGACAAGAAGAATAGTTTGAAATTACAGAGTTTGTAGAATGCTGTGACATCTTGTTTGATATTAAGATTAACAGTTTAACATTACTTTCTAGAATGCTGTAATATCTTGTCTGACAATTGTTTTCAAATTACAGTTTGCAGAGGGCTGTAATATCTTATCTGATGATAAGATTAAAATAGTTGTTTGAAATTACAGAGTTTGTAGACTGCTGTAATATCATGTCTGGTGGGAGGATTAACAGTTTGAAATTATAGTTTGTAATGTGCTGTAATATCTTGTCTGACGATAAGATTAAAACAGTTGTTTGAAATTACAGAGTTTGTAGAATGCTGTAATAACCTTGTCTGACAGGAAGATTAATATAGTTTGAAATTAATGGTACACTGTATATACTGAAATTAATGGTACACTGTATATACTGTGTTTGTAGAGTGCTAAAATACACCTCAGTCCATAATACATAGTAATACACAGTTGTTTATAATGTTGGGGTTCAAGATAATGGATAAAAATTATGAACAAGACACGACGAAAATGAACTGGACGAACAACACACGAACCACAATAAAGACTGTTCTGTTTTCGGTATAGAAGTATCAGTACTAACCGATGACTAAAGTCACTCACCGAGGTCAAGATGTTAGACGAGAAAGTTGAAAACAACTGGTACGAGTTAGTCTAGTTCCTATATACAGTATCGTTATGATTTATACCTTCACTCACCAACTGTGGTCTAACTACACATGCCACAGTTGGCATTCAGACTAGGTACAAGTTGACTGTTACCATTAGGCGTGATGGAAAACACAGATGAGTCGACAAGGTTTCAGAACAGTGGCGCCGTAGGTAACAAAACGGTCCAAAGTTCTACAGAGAACAACAAAAAACAAACTGCACACAAACACGGTTCTTTTCAATGGAAAATTGGATGAAAAGAATGCATCTTTCAAAACCAGTAGAAAAGACAGTCGTGATCGAAGCACACGACACACAGATGGAAGTTTTTGTTCAACGTGTTCTTTGTTACAATGTGTTACGCACAGCACAGCACAATGTAAATATAGGTAACATAGCACATGCTGTTCAGCACAGCACAGCACGGCACAGCACAACACAAAAAGAACTGTAAACGAGGAGCATCTGCCAAATGTACAGGTGTAGTCCTGCTTGCAGACAGTGCACACTTCTCTCAACCTCAGATCACTGCTCTCACATACATGTAGTGGTCTGAGTCTCAACACACTGTCCAGCGAAAACCAATGCAATGTAACCCGCTTGTATTTTGAGTGCGCACGCAAATGTCTGACAAGAAGACAGACAGTTTTATTCAAATTAGAGTTTGCAGAGGGCTGTAATATCTTGTCTGATGATAAGATAATACAGTTGTTTGAAATTACAGAGTTTGTAGACTAATATCTTGTCTGATGATAAGATAATACAGTTGTTTGAAATTAGAGTTTGTAAACCACTGTAATATCTTGTTTGACGAAAGATTAAAATAGTTGTTTGAAATTAGAGTTTGTAGACTGCTGTAATATCATGTCTGGTGGGAAGATTAACAGTTTGAAATTATAGTTTGTAATGTGCTGTCATATCATGTCTGGCAAGAACATAACACAGTTTGAAATTGAGTTTGTAAACTAGACCTCTGTAATATCTTGTCTAACGAGAAGATTAATATAGTTTGAAATTAATGGTACACTGTATATACAGTGTTTGTAGAGTGCTAAAATACACCTCAGTCCATAATACATATTATATTATAGCATTACCAATTCCAGTGAATTTTGTGACGTCATCGCTGTACACTCCATTATTGGGCATGGCGGCCCCGGAACGAGCATAACAATACAAGCTTATTTGTTTTGTTTCTTCATACGACTAGGTATTTTTTCGAAATGTATGTTGTTACTTATGATTGTCATTTCCACTGTTTAAAAATACAACGCATTCATGAACCAAGTTTGTCTTCACAGCAGTTCATTGAAGTGTATATGTGTGTGTGTACGTACGTGTGTCGCTATGATTAGTATTCAGCTTCCGGGCCGAACATGGCAGACGATGTTCAGCGCTGTGTATATTATACGTTGTTTTGCGTTTCTCGGTCTACAAATTCACTGGAATTGGCAAAACTATAAAATAATAACAATAATGTATGCCCTCCCAGTCCATAATGGACTCAAGCAAACTTTGCACTCCATAATGGGCTCGGCTGTCGCCTCGCCCATTATGTCGTTCAAAGTTTGCTTGAGTCCATTATGGGCTGGGAGGGCGTGATGTTGGGTACGGGGATCAAGATAATGGCTAAAAATTATGAACAAGACACGACGAAAATGAACTGGACGAACAACACACGAACCACAATAAAGACTGTTCTGTTTTCGGTATAGAAGTATCAGTACTAACCGGTGACTAAAGTCACTCACCGAGGTCAAGATGTTAGACGAGAAAAGTTGAAAACAACTGGTAGTATCGTTATGATTTTATACCTTCACTCACCAACTGTGGTCTAGCTACACATGCCGCACAGTTGGCATCCAGACTAGGTAGTACGAGTTTACTGGTTTTGGACCATCTCCGGGCCTTAAATACATTTACCAAAACAAACATATATACAGTGTGTGGCTACGCTGCCAGGTCATTGAACTTTATTCACAAACATAGACCAAGTAACGTGTAGACTGAACATACCCAAACTTTACTGTCAATCAAACACACGTGATATGCCATCACAGCGCCCTCACAATACACCAAAACAATAATTTCTCCCTATACGATGTAACTTGAGAAATTACAATTATAGTTACAATAAGGCATGGTCATGCTGGAAAACACAGACGAGTCGACAAGGTTTCAGTACAGTGGCGCCGTAGGTAACAAAACGGTTCAAAGCTCTACAGAGAACAACAAAAAACAAACTGCACACAAACACGGTTCTCTTCAATGGAAAATGGGACGAAAAGAACGCACCTTTCGACGCGACCTGTAGAAAAGACAGTCGTGGTTGCCGATCGAAGCACACGACACACAGACAGAAGTTCTTCTTCAACGTGTGCTACTAATATTACTAGGTTGCTCACAGCACAACACATGAGCAACATAAGCACAACAGAGCACAGCACAGCACAGCACAGCACAGCACAGCAAAAAACAACACAAAGAGAATTGTAAACGAGGAGCATCTGCCAAATGTACTGGCGTAGTCCTACGTGCACACTTCTCTGAACCTCGGTCTCAACACACCGTCCAGTGAAAACCAATGTAACCTGCTTATTTCGAGTGCGCACGCAAATGCTTGCGCACCATGATTACAAAAGAAAAAACCCAGCAATCGATCGAATATGTACTCATTTTACATCTCTTTCACGATAGTAGTCGCTGGTAAGATCACAAAAAGTGTCGAAATCGGAACTTTTCCAGTTCTAACGAAGGGACGTTTTACTCCGTATGCAAGTATAGCTAAAGGAAGGAAGGGACGACTTACTCCGTATGCACGCAGGATTAATGCGCAGTAATAATATAAATGAAACAGGTAACGCAAAAAGCCCAGTCTTAAAGGTCAACAGAGCTCCGAATAAATATGTCTTGTCAGTACGCCACCTCGGTATTTTTTTTATATCATTCAGGGAATATACTATAGAAAATTCTACACAGAGGAGTACAGGCATTTCGACATAGGTGAGAGTTTTCCCACTATTACAATATTACAGCGCCATCAACGACTACGTTAATAAATCTCAGAAGTCTCAGTAAGGAAAAAAAAAGAGGAAAATGGGACATCATTCATATATGAAAAGAAGCATTGAAAAACATGTTTCATAGAAGTATACCAACCTTTAAACTGTAAACAGCCACACCTTTCAAAACCAAACTCAATCTATGCGTTCCGTCAAACTTCATTTGTACTTTGCGTGACAATTTCTCTTTTCTGATTGGCTTCCACGTTACCTGGGAAACAGTTTCATCCATACCAACAACTAACCAGTACGTATCGGATATGAAGAATCCATCACTCCAGGGAAACTCGGAAGCTACCACTAAGTCACGGGTAAATATTGACGGATTTTTGACATGCAAACATCGATCTTCTCGATGGCCAATCTGCACCTTTCCAAAATCTATCACAGTAACTTCATTAACGCTGGCATAACTTAGTTTTATCGTTGGCCCGATGTGTAGTGCAGATTCGCCATCGTAAAGTCGACTAAACCAGTGGAAAGATCGTTGTGTGGGTATTGGTCCAAGCGATGTATCCACCCAGTCACTGTTCTTTGGGTATTTCTTCTGTGACAAAAATACATTTGACAGTGTTTTCTTACATACATTCTGCAAATATTCGTGATAAAATTTTCAAATTAAATACGGTTAAAAACTGGACAAAAGAGAATACACGAGAGCGCACGATCTATCAAGGCTCCACTGACTGAATCGCAATTGTCTTGAACAAAGAAACACAGCAAATGTTAGAATTTTATTTGTGAGGAGCATTAAGCCTATAAATTGAACTCACCCCAGCTAGAAAACTATTTTCAATCTTAATTCTAAAGGGTTCCCTCTGGTGCGACTGTAGGTCCTTGAGAAATTTTTGACAAGTATTTTGCTCGATGTGTGAACGTCCATCATTGTTTGTGACTCTGACTTCAGACAACCAGGTTGTCGGATTTCCGAGCTCGTCATATCCAGTGATTCGTTCCTGTAGTGGGACATCACGGTCGTGTCCGGTAGTACTAGTTTGCTGTCTTAGTTTACCTACACACGAACCCATCTATGTAGTGCAAAAAAGAAAAAAAAAATCGAAAATATACATCCTGTTGGAGGAATGTTTTATATTTACATTAAAGGGTAACGCTACTCAGGGAAATTGGTGTATTTTATAATCTTTTGGTGTTGGCGATGCGAGTCATTTCATGATTTCACATCACATACACTGTGCGCTCTATTTCACCTGCAATGTTCTCACACTCTGCCACCGTTGCATCATGGGACCTAGTATACTTGCATATTTATTAGATGTACACTGATTATTCATGACTAAATGAGCACTTCGGGGTCTCCAGAATCCAAAATTGGAAATATCTTTAGAGTATTTCCTGGAGTTGCATTCCCCAATACTAACAGATACATAATAACACCATAAACCGTACCAAAGTCTAACTGTTTTGTGTTCGAGTTTCACTTTCCCTATCGTGTTTACTGAAACAATCTGAAACTACTCTCGAATCCTTAAATACGATTACCGAGTATATATAAAGCCAATGTTGTGTAATTGTACTTACTTTAACAGCTGATTGGCAATACAAGTGACTTGTTTATAGCTTTCACAGATTTAACGTTTACTCGAATATACAGTTCTGAGCGACAGAATCCCGCGAGGAGAAATCTAAGAATATTGGAACTAACCACTTCTCTACTGAGGCGCATTATTCATGCATTGATGGTCTTCTAAACGATGTGGCTCAGATATCGCAATTATATTCACCATTTGTAACACAGGGACACGTACTATTTCTTAGATTGTTTGATTTCCGTGTCTACAGGCTAAATATGACAACGTTGTGACTTGACTATATTTTGTCTATCTTTTAATTTGACAATTCAAAGAGACAATATTTGGATAACTATTTCACGTATTAAATCACGAAATTCTGTAGGTGACTTGGCTTATTGCTCTTATCAGTCTCTCACACACACACACACACACACACACACACACACACACACACACACACAGGCACGCACGCACGCACGCACGCACGCGCGCACACACACACACACACACACACACACACACACACACACATACGCATATGTAAAAATCAAAATGACATGTACTGAGTAGAAATAACAAAATAATTTCAATACAGTTGTATATTCATGTATCATGTTCACGGATGAACTTTTCCATTACAATCTTGGATAATATTATCAGTTCAGGTACAGTTTGCATCATTTCTACAAATCGTTCCATTGTAGCTTTGTGTCCAATCTTCCTCCGCCACAACAGCATCACATCTTCTGCTTGTTTAGCTGCATCATTAGGATTGTGTATTTCAATCATTTCTTGTTCGTCATGCGTTATGCCAAGTGTGTCTGCTAAACGTCTCCTGTCTCTTGGTGGTAGTTTACGTGACACGTATACTATCGCTGCCCTCAGGTCTGCAAAGAAATTGGGAGAATTGACTTTTGCTGGCATCTAAACACATTGGAATTGTTTTGTTTTTGCTGAATAAACGTTTCCACGCACTGTCAATAGTGATTATGGTGGGAGAAGGTGGAGAAGGGAGAGAAAGGATGGGGAGGGGGAGGGGAGAAAGGATGGGTGGGGTAGGGGATGGGAGTGAAATATTATAGTGCAACACGAATATCAAATGTGCTTATTTAATACATGGACATGATGAAGATTGTGTACGCTATATTAGCAAACAGTCTGTCAAACGTTGATATTTTGAAAAGCTTACAGACACAGTGTCGTGCGTTTTGGATGGTACCATAAAAGAGGCTGTAATTTAGGACAATGCAATGTCCATACAAAAACTATGATCGTGTATAATGTACAATACTGTGAAGACATCAATTCATTGTATCACACTTTGAACACATACCAATAATACTAGTATAATACTAGTTTTGAAATACACTAAGTATACATATCTAGGAGAATGACCTCATAACAAGTTATGTTCACTTTAAACACTATCTCGTCAAAGAGCGTCTCAGCAGTGAAAAAGACTTAAATTAAATACTAATACTGACTATATATTCAACTCTGAAAAAATTGACAACCTTGCTATACACATTCAATTTTCTGTAAAAAACAAACAAACCCCAAAACCCCTCCATTAAAAACCCACTATCTTTTAATAAAAGTTTCCAAATCTTCGAGGAGGGTCTTTTTACCGAATGAGTTGTAAAAGACTTTTTTGTCGTCACATTTTGCTTAAATTTTCACGTCAAAGGTTTCATCGTCATTTTTAGCTGTAGACAAAAGTAAACGTATACATTTACATATATCACCTTTCTTTGTGCTAGGCCCCACTAAACTTCTCATTTCTTTAGCTATTTCATGATATCCCATTTTCTTCAATATCGCCAAGATTGATCTAAGGTTTGCTTTTTCTCCCTTTTCTTCTTCCTTCTCTTTCCATATCCAAAGTATTGACAATGTCATCTGCTTCAACCCCGGTCCTCTGGTTCGCTGTGACCGGTAGATCTCTTCGTTAGTTAGTCCTAAATGTCCAGCAAAGCCTCGCAATGCATCATAGGGAATAACCAAATTTACTGCTAGGCGGTTGAAGAAAACTCCATAGTCTGAAATGTGAGTTTTTATTGGAGTTTGCTCAATTTGCAATGGATGTAATCATACAGTGTCCAAAATACATATACATAAAAGATAAATTTTAACTTTTGAAATGTAAGTGTGTGTGTGTGTGTGTGTGTGTGTGTGTGTGTGTGTGTGTGTGTGTGTGTTGTGTGTGTGTGTGTGTGTACGTGCATGCATGGATATGTTTCTGTGTCTATGTATCTAACTGGATACATCACACACACTCCAGTGTACATGCATGTTTGTGATGTGTATGCACACATTAATATAAAAACATATGACATTGTACAAACAAACAAACAAACAAACAAACAAACAAACAAACAGCAAACAAACAATCAAACAAACAAACAAACAATAGACAAGCGACATCCTGAAAAGTCTGATCATAGACCCTTCATCCTTGGTGGAAAGTCTAAGAGCTGATCGAATTTGGCATCTAAAGATCCATCGTCAGATTCACTTTCTCCTATCTATATGAATTATATTTATTTCTATTTTTTCCCTTTTTGTTGATGCAAATTACAAAATTTTATAAAATTATTGGCATAAAATTACCTAGACTTTCATCGTGTCCTTCCATTATAAGAGTGTACTTGAATCAATCAAATAAGGGTTAACGCTGTAATATAAATATTCAAATTGTTGCAGTGAATAGTAATAATGTATCAGTATAATTCAACTGTATCAAACAAATAATTGTATTTATGAAAAGATTTACATCGTTTTTTTGAAAAGTGACCTGGACTCTTACGGTGTCTCTTGACGGTGTCTCTTGAATCCATTAGGGACAATAAAACGGTATCAACACTTGGGGAAGGAGGGGGGGGGGGGCGGTTCGGCATTGAATATGGAAGTAATAAGATAAAGGTAAAAAGTAAAATTCTCACAATCTCAGAGACACCGCCAATAGAGATATCAGCATTTACTCGGTACCCAAGAGGGAGAAAAATAAGCACAGGACGTATGTATGTATATATATATATACTTTACGGTCGAGTCTATAAGGTACGCCGTGACGGTGCGCCCTCAAACATCGGCCAACCCCTAACACCTAACCTGTGAGAGGAGGCCGGTGAGGGCGAAACGTCACGACGTATCTTACAGTCTATTTACGGTCCTGATATATGGGTTTTGCGGACCTCGGTAGTACGGCTTACGAGCCTTTCCGCCGTACATCCGCTGTCCGCAAAACCCATATCCGGGTCGTAAACATTAATTTAACCTTATTTACATTGTATTCACCGGTCTTCACAAATCACTGTTCACCTGTCTTGTTTACTGAAATACTTCAATACAATCCAAACCGATGTGACGCGTAAAATGATGCATTGACCCCCAGGAGTGGCTATGCTATGGTTGACTAAGAATTTCATTGATTTTTCATTCTAACTCCTAGTAATTGATATGATATTATTGGAACACGAACACAGAGTGGTACGGACAAAGAGTTGTATCTTTGCCAAAAGAGTAACATTTGATCTCTCTGGGTTCTTGTTTCGCTTGCATGTCGTATTTGTTGTCACATTAGGCAAAGTATGCCTGTGAATTAGAAATGATATAAGTACAGACTAGTAGGCATAATGTACACCTTTGTTTAAATTCCAGCAAAGTGCACTATATGCACTACTCTGTCACAGTTGTACAGTATTGACCTTGGGTAATGTTCATGTACAGGGACAGGGCCGGGGGTGGGGTCACTTGGCTGGGTATACACAATGGGTACCTTGGCGGAATCAAATTACAAACATAAATTACACAAGCACAAAGATTCAAAAATTAGGGGTCAAAAGCTAGAAAATAGGAGTCAAAAGTCATGAAAAAATGTGAAAATCGGCAACCCAATTTGGAAACTACGGTTGTTCACAAGTCTCGGAAAAATTTCTAAAATCCGTAACTTAAAAAATATGTTGTCCAAGATATGGGGTCAAAAGTCATATGTGTCTTAATATTGGTAAGTAATGACCACAAATACTTTGCACGGCGCTAAAAAGTGGACATACTAGTAAACGGTACCGCATTTGAGGTTTCACAGGAAATGATTCGATGATTGGCTTACCTTTTCTAAGAAGGTGAAGTCAGGTTACACCATCTCATGATCATATAACGATAGCAATCGTAAAATTGTAAACAAGTATTCTGAATCGAATAAGATTTTTCTTCTTTTACTGCATTACTTAAACGAGGTGTAGTGTTTTTCTGACGTCAGGCTTAGTATACTATTACAACACTAAAGGAATTGATCATGTTGTAGACGTAACTACATTGACACATTCGGTCTGGTGAGCGCCCTCTTGAAAATATATGACGTTTTCTTTTGTTTTGATGCTAACGTGCAAGCTTTTGTGATATTTATTACACAGTGATTCGAAAGGTTCAAACTACCGTCTTTGGACAGTCACAAAAAGTAAGTTCATTGTTATGTTCTGAGTTTTACTATTTTACTGCAGTCGTTGGGACTTGGGGTCAGTTCGTAAATAAAACATGCAAGAGCCCAAGATGCTAATTTAACTTCTAAGTGGTTAACTTTGAAAGGTGCTTTGACAATTTATATAAAGGTCATCAAAAGAAAAGCATTCAAAATATTGTCAGTGGAAACGAAGTGCTTGTCGAAAAGATATGCATATTGTATTTTCTATCTATTCTTCAAAACTACATACATCTTTAGACCAATAAAATTATAGTAGTCTGAGGTACATCCTAACTGAAACTTTCCTCTAGCTACCAAGGCTGAGGTTTGGTATCATGAAGGGTGCTATTGTTTCTTGTTCAACTTTATTCAAAATTTGCCATTGTAATAAATTCACAAAAGGTGGTATTACTCTGTTGCGATATGCCCATTTGATAAAAGGATTCTGATTAAAATGACGATAATAATGTATCCTATAGATAGTTGTCATCCATGATTTCACACATATGCTTGACACAAACGTATACGGTATTTTTAATGCAGTGTATTGGGTTGCATATCTAAAAGAACATGTCTGTAATGAGATACGCCCTTCATGTACAATGTATATTCAAGTATGTATATTCAAGTATATGTCAAGTGTAAGAAAACCCTCAAACTTTACGGCGTTCTTTTATAGCTGTGAGATATAAGAACAGTTCAGAATGTTATTTTGTCCCTCAATGACTTTCCATTTGTTGTCATATAATACTTTTAAAACAAACCATGGCATAAAACTGTTATATTTTGATAAAAACATACAACTCAACAGTGAGTTTACCTTTAGCTGACCGAAGACGGAAGTTATGATTGTGCTAAGAGAGCAGAATAACACAACAATGACATACAACAATACTACAGTATCGTTCTATATCCAAGAAGGGACCATACAAAGTTCTGTTTGAGCTCTGACCATGGTTTTTGTGGTCTGAAGTCTGAGCAACAAACTTATGCAGATTGCCATGGTGACAGTGATGGGATGGGAATTCAACTATTTAACTTCTGTATGGGAGTGTTTGGGCTCATTTTCAAAAGCATAGTACTGTTAATTTTTTCAAATTTGACATTACGACGAATTGGGGTGTTTGTTATTTTCTTCCTACCTGCGAGCAGGCGAGAACTTATGCACGCACTTACGCATGCACACGCACACACACCAATCCACATGTACAAACAACTCTACACCCACTCACATACACACACACACATACACATACACATACACACAATCAACCACTCAAACATACAACCCCCACCCACACACACACACACACACACACACACACACACACACACACACACACACACACACACACACACACACACACACAGAGACACACACACTAGCTGGTAAAGCCAATGACAAAAATGACAAGAACCAGTGTTTTCTCATGCGAATGGATATACCGGTATATATATAATATGACATAATTATGTTATTCTATCATCAAAGAATTCCTTACTGGTGAGAATTCTGACTTTGTAAGCCATGATTAAAAGACTTTATAGTATTTACATTAGTTATAACAGAAGAGTTATTGTTCCAGATCAAGAAAAATAACAACAACCAGAGACCACACAATTGTGTGCATTGTATGTAGTAGTTTGATATAAAAGGAGTGATTATTAATCAAGAGTATTATGGATATTTCAAGTGATTTTGCCAACTTGACAGCTTCAAGGATCTTCGACGAGACTTGAGTTCCTTTCTTCTTGTCAATAGTTGAGGTAGAAGGAGAGAGAGAGAGAGAGAGAGAGAGAGAGAGAGAGAGAGAGAGAGAGAGAGAGAGAGAGAGAGAGAGAGAGAGAGAGAGAGAGAGAGAGAGAGAGAGAGAGAGAGAGAGAGAGAGAGAGAGAGAGAGAGAGAGAGAGAGAGAGAGAGAGAGAGAGAGAGAGAGAGAGAGAGAGAAAGTGTTTATGATAACACTATCAGGGAGTTATGGAGCCTGTTAGGAGCCCTCAACGGCCACTTTTTGCATCCAGCATATATCTCAAAATATGTTGGGTGATCTTCTTTTGTCTTTTCCAAATTCACCTTTTTCACATATACAAATATGTATTTCTCTATGTATATGTACATTTAAAGGCTTCAAAAGAAAGGTACTATAATATGTAAATATTAACGAATATATAAATATTTAAAATTCATAGCTGTAATCTCAGCCCACTTAACATGAGATGTACCGCAGAAAAAATCTTGATTGACGCAGTGAGTGAATCCTCTAGAAAATGTTGATAATCACGAACAGACGTGTTTCATCTTTAGGTTTGTTAATGGATTTGTGATATTATAAAGACATTATAACTAATTCAGCAATGTATAATTGACAAATTAATACATACCTTCACTTTCACTTCCTTTTTTGTCAACTGAAAGACATAAAGAACAGGATTTTTAATTTCGAATATACTACCAAATTAAACATGTGTTAGACGTAACAAATACTGTACTTTGTGATTGAAATGCTATAGTCACTCTAGTTTGGTAGTACCTATCACTCATTAGCTAGCTTCAGCAGAAGGCTGGATGGTCGGTATAGCGTGAGAATAGAATGCTTGCATGGGCGACTGCCCAACATTCTATGGAGGCTGTCAGTTTTGCATTACTAGTTGTCTTTTACTCTAGACGTATGAAGTTTGTATCTCTGCAAGAGTAGGTCAAATTACATAGGTTTTCATTTACTGTACTTACTCAGTGACAAGGAATGAATGTTTTAATTTATGGTTATAATTCTAATCTTTGGAGTATCTCATGATGTGTGAATAATTAATATTGATTAATGTGTGTGTTACTTTCCATGTCTCATTTCTCTACTGCAGTATTTTTAATATATGGTTATTTCTCAAGGTTGCATAGTACATCCTTTCCTCCCCACACACTCAATCTCGCATCAATTCCAACCGTTCATATATTCGTCCTTCACTTCATTCCTACCTAGCTGTCTACTCACTGGATCTCTGAGAACACTCGTTACAGGCTCTATCGATCACTTATCACTTGTTTGTCTTCTCAACTCCTGTCTTTAATTACGTTGCACGTGTATGTTTACATAATTAGTTATTTGAATATTCAAATGACGCAATTCCCCATTGCCCCAATCAGTGTATGCCAATATTTGCAAAACTAAATAACAGGTTGACATTGCTACAAAGTCACGGAGGATAGAGAACGAATATCACAGAATCACAAATCTGGCAAGTAGACAGGTTAATTAACATCTTTGGTATATCACAATAAAGTGAAACAACAAACCACTAACCTGTGTATACTGCCTTCACGGAATACACTCTATCTGGTCCCCATCCTATCTCATCAGTCAAATCATACACTTCTCCAATATTGGTTTCTATGTTCCATTTAAAGCAAAAATGCTGTTCATCAGAGCTAAGATCAGCATCCCAGGTGATAACACCTGTACCTGGAGTACGCCAACCAATCAGATCGCCAGGTTTAACTCTGATACGCTCTTCTGAATTCAGGTCAATCTATCAATATAAAAGTGTAAGGACTAATGTCATTGTATCTATTTCATTCATGTCTGTTTTTCACATTTATAAGTTTCAACTGAAGTCATTAACTTCCATTCTGCAAGAATAGTTAATAATGAAGTTAGTTAGTTTGCATTTGTTTGTCCTGTATTTAGTTCAGTCTTTATCAATCATCGGTCTGTTCATATACTTAATTGCTATGTCAGCAACTTTCACGTGTATGAAACTTACAGAAATTAAACCAGGAGTATCTCCAACATTCACCACCGTCTCACCGATTAATTCCAAGCTACACTTGTCCACTTGTTTCTGACTTTGAGGGCGCCATACTTGTAGATACACCGTGCCTTGCCCACGTGTATATATTTCCCATCCGATTATTTTCCCTGACAAAAACAAACAATTTAGTGTTTCCATTTATGCTATCCATTTTAATTACAGTTAAAAATCCAGTTTCTTTTGGCTGCTTTGTTTTTTATTTCATGAAAGGCAGATATTAATTTGTATTTTTTAAAAACATATGTTATGGAGAACAAAACGTAAAATGAACGGAGATGGAATGCATGAACAAATACGATGTATACTGAGTAATTATTATTGAAGAAAACAAAGACAGACTTGGATATAGCTTTGTGCTGTCTGTGTGAATAAGTATATACTGATTCGACTCATCAGTACCAAATGACCAACGTATTTAAATGAAAGTAATATGAATATGCAGAGATCTTAGAAAGGATGCCATCTTGGAATGGACTCCAGATTCTATGGACTATACCATTATATCTATGGACTATACCATTATCATTATTCTGATAAGCCTCAGGAGCACCAATAACTAAACGACGTATTTTTGTAGAAATATCCACTTGTATAGCTTCGAGGGAACTAGAATTGAAGGACCGTGAACAGTACTCTCGCGTGGACAGTTCGTAGTTGGCAATATTAA
Source organism: Glandiceps talaboti (assembly GCF_964340395.1). Taxonomy (NCBI): domain Eukaryota; kingdom Metazoa; phylum Hemichordata; class Enteropneusta; family Spengelidae; genus Glandiceps; species Glandiceps talaboti. Next base: position 392,681 of record NC_135570.1, on the reverse strand, counting down.
ACACAAATATTAACTTACCACTGTCACCAAAGTAGAGCCTCTTATCTACAAATGTTTGAGCAGATCCACTATCAATATAGTTCCGACTCCTAACATCAAAACCTTTGGAATCTATGTAAAAACATAAAGGACTGGAAGATAGGTACTCTTATTTTGGAAAGTCTTATATTTAAGTTTGCTTGTATGAATAACCTCAGAGCACTTTTATGGTCTACAATAGTCTGAAGAATAATATTATAACTTGTCTTGAAATACACAATGTCCATGAACTTTGTAAGAAAACAGTAATAATATTTTATACTTTAATAGAAGCAATCTGACGGTTGAAAACCCAAAGTCTTATCTCAGATCATTAGTCTACTGTCTATCATTATTTTATATTGGGGTCTGGGGTCTTATTTAGCTTTGGTGTAGCCACTATATTGGCCCTCATGTAAATTGTACATTTTAAGTCAGCACGAAGGTGAGTGTTGCACGTGCTCCTGACAAAAGTATATTAACAGCTATCATGCTATCAAGCTACTACGTAAACAATGCTGTAAAACATGACACACAAGTAGATGTAGACTGTAAGATACATCATGACGTTCTGCCCTCATCAACCTCCTCTCACTCATGTGGGAGGTGTTGGTTGATGTGTGAGGGCGCCCCGTCACTTACAGACTTGAGTAGACGTACACATAGATTATTTTACATATTTATGTTCAGCTTATACTTAGTCTGTAATGTAGGCCTTGAAGGGCGCCCTCACACATCGGTCAGTCCATCAAAGGCTCACTTTGAAAAATGAAAAATGATTAACGTTAGGTGTGAAAACAGTTGTCTGACAGAGCTACAGAAAACGTTGGTCCAGAAGAAAACAATAATCTTATGTATTCCTCATTGCTCCACTTATAAGATAACACTAATGCGAGACCCGGGGATTGAACCCAGGCCTTTAAAGGCAGGCCGGTGCGGAGCGACACGATGCATCTTACAGTCTATACTTACGAGTTTCTAGATCATCATCTTCAACCTTTAAAACTGAAAGAAAGATGAAAGAAAGAGTGACAGCTCTCAATTCTGTAGTTGTCTCTGATACGCAGTATTGGTCAACTAGATGTGCGCCCTCATTGGAGCATGGCATGATTGATGTCACCAATTGTTTTATTGGATGTTGTCCATCAGTTTCCTCTTTGTGAATGTGACTATATTTAATAAGTCTAAGGATATTGTTAACTTGTACATTCATTATAGCCATCCATAAATTTGGTTAATAAATAATTATATAAATAAATAAATAAATAAATAAATGAATGAATGAATAAATATATAAATATATAAATAAATAAATAAATGAATAAATGAATGAATAAATAAATATATAAATAAATAAATAAATGAATGAATGAATAAATAAATATATAAATATATAAATAAATAAATAAATAAATAAATAAATGAATGAATAAATAAATATATAAATAAATAAATAAATGAATGAATGAATAAATGAATGAATAAATGAATAAATGAATGAATAAATAAATAAATAAATAAGATGATTTTTGAACTTTATTGTATATATTCTTTTCTCTGCTTTCATTTAATTCTGTACATGGATATGTTTTGTCTGAAATAAACGTAAATAATAATAATAACAAAAAAATAAATAAAGAAATAAAGAAATAAAAGAAATAAATGATTAAATGGATAAAATATTTATTATTCATTCATTCATTCATTCATTCATTCATTCATTCATTCATTCATTCATTCATTCATTCATTCATTCATTCATGTAATGTCAATAAACTTTTCTTTGGCCCTAGTTTTGTTGTATCGTCACCCTCAATGTTTTTGTTGAGTCTTGGAACAAATCACACCTGGCACCTGTACATTATAGTTCGGACTGTTTTTAGTGTTTGAACAAATTCATTCGAGTAGTCGATTATCGGGTACGGGGTCAGTCAGTCGGTTTACCAGTCATCAGATCAGATCAAATGCAAGAGTGGTTTGCCTACCTGTGTAAACAGCCCTCACAGAATATATTCTATCTGGTCCCCATGTGATTGGATCTGTCAAATCATACACTTCTCCAATGTTGGTTTCTCCAAGCCACTTGAAGCAATGATGTTGTTCATCAGAGCTAAGATCAGAATCCCAGGTGATAACACCTGTACCTGGAGTACACCAACCAATCAGATCGCCAGGTTTAACTCTGATACGCTTTTCTAAGTCCAGGTCAATCTATGGTTGAAAAAATATGAATCACAGGTCACTCGACTACCAATTATTATTCTGTAGACGAAGTCAAAGAAGATCATCTTTTTCTTATGGTAATATTTCTTATATTATTATTATTATTATTATTATTACACATGCCTGTATACACATCACTGTATCAGCAGTGTACCCACAGCAATATGTACAGTCATGTACACACAGGTAGCGTAACATGTAGAAAAGACAGACTCTTTGACATGCCTGTATACACATCACTGTATCAGCAATGTACCTACAGCAATGTGTACAGTCGATGTACACACAGGTACTGTTACATGTAGGAAAGACAGACTCTGTGACATGCCTGTCTACACATCACTGTATCAGCAGTGTACCCACAGCAATGTATACAGTCAACCTCTACACACAGGTACTGTCACATGCAGAAAAGACAGACTCTGTGACATGCCTGTATACACATCACTGTATCAGCAATGTACCTACAGCAATGTGTACAGTCGATGTACACACAGGTACTGTTACATGTAGGAAAGACAGACTCTGTGACATGCCTGTATACACATCACTGTATCAGCAGTGTACCCACAGCAATGTATACAATAATGTAGCTACACCTCTATTGACAGGCATGTGGCTAGCATCCTGTGCCATCTTTGCTGACACAGACCTGTTACAATGAAGACATTTCAGATGTTGTCTAGATTAGTTAGATTGTTTGGAGTCAAGTGAACTTGTGTGTATGTATAATCATTATCACAAACATTGTGTTTTATACTTACTGATACCAAACCCATATTATTTTCCACGTACACTTCAGTTTCACCAACCAATTCCATGTTACATTCCACTATCTCATTGGTATGAGGGCGCCATACTTGTAGATACACAGTACCTTGTCCACGGGTGTATATTTCCCATCCAGTGATATCCGCTAATTATGAAATATAACGCATTAAAGTTTAACAATGGCCATCAAAAATGTAACAATGTAAAAATGGCCATCAAAAATGTAACAATGTAAAAATGGCCATCAAAAATGTAACAATGTAACAATGGCCATCAAAAATGTAACAATGTAACAATGACCATCAAAAATGTAACAATGTAACAATGGCCATCAAAAATGTAACAATGTAACAATGGCCATCAAAAACGTAATGAGGTACAGTTGTTATTTGTATGGAGCAGATAAAGGCAGAATTTGTTTTGGGAAAACACAAAACTACATGGCTAATTCACAGTGATTGGTGATATGATTCATGGACATTAAATACTATGAGTTTGGAATTTAATAGAAAATGAGTTTATAACATTTGAGACGATGACTGAGTTGTCATCTTGACAATAATCACGCCGAAAATAGTAGTGTCAAAAACTAATTTTAAACTAACATGATTAAGATCTGATTTAGGAATACTTCTCGATTCCCATAACTCTCTTTCTCTTTCCTTCATTTATTTTCGTTGTGGGAGGGATTGCAGGAAGAGGCCATCTCTTCCAGAAAGTCATAATCAAGAGTAACAGCAAGATACGAAGGGAATGTAGTTTAATAAAGGAATCGAACCATATTCCTACATATTCCTACATTCCTACGGATTTTGACCAGCTTGGTCAGAGAAATGCAGTTGGCCAGAAACGAAATTTCCGCTGCTCATACAGGGTGAATGTATATATTTTAGCAATAAACCACCCCCTGGGGATGGTATACCCCGAGGTTTTGACAAGTTGACGATACAAACACAAAAGCGTGGGCAAGTGTGTGTATGGAGTGAATGAGTGTAGTTTTGGTTATTTGGTACACTTTATGCATGGGCTGAAGCTAGATTTGTTCTGCGAAAAAGTGCAAGATGCATACTCATTTGTCATCCATATTGTCACTGATAAATGAAAAGAATATAAAACGTTCTAATGCAATAGATACTTACAAGTAATAAAGTAAGTCTAGTTTAATTTCCCCATGAATTAATTTACTCACCGTTGTCTTCAAAGAGGAGTCTTTTATCAACAAGGGTAATGGCAGAACCAGAGTCTATGTAATCACGGTTTTCAACATCAAATCCTTTGTAATCTAAGAAAGTAAAACTTATTGTATAGTTAAGTGTTCTAAAGCAATTTACACAGGGAAGTCTAGACCCTGGGTGTCCTATAGCATCAAATGATGAGGTAGAGGTGAGAAAATGTATATTATACTGATTTGAAAAAATAATTCAAACTGATATTTTACATCAAAATAATTCTGAAAATATGCAGATATATGAAGCAGTTTCATTCTATACCATGCGATTCCAACCAAATAAAAGGCCTATATACCTGTGAAACACTTTGCAATATTAATTCATATTTTCTGTGTGATCAGAATACATACAAACTAAGCATACAAACTCATGCCCCTACAAAGGGCTACGTGAAAGGTTGTAGATGTTAGAAAGTCATAATGCAAATGTTTGTTAACAATTAGTGACACTCGGTGAAAACAGACTATTAAAGTTACTGTTACGCCCGGTGTTCAAAAATTGTTGAAATAGGAGGGCAACTGACAAATATAGCCGGACAGCTTGCTGGTCGTGGGGGGGGGGGGGTGTCCCCCTCCCTGAGTAAGATTTTTTTTTTAAATTCAACTCAATTTTAAGGCATTTTGTGCACTTACAGTTCATAGAAATTGCTTTAAAATGGGACCACAAATACCTACTTGAAATGAGAATCAATCTGAATCATAGTCACTGTTGTAATCAGAATCATATTGGTTATAAACAATGTGGTGGTGATCTGAGTCACTTCTTTCAACAAAGGCATTCTGTATCGTTTGCCAGGTGACAGGTGACTGACTGACGGACTCCTTCAGTCATACTACATGATGGCTGACTGACTAGTGACTGACTGGCAACTGACTAACTACTTGTACTGTACATGTACTAGTCTCGGATTGTTTACTGGTCTCTTCTTTATCTACAAATAAGTTATGAAAGAGGATGTTATGTACTTTTAATCACCCTACAAGAAAAGTTCACTGATCATTCTCCCAAAAGTGAACAGATGTTCTAGCTACACTGTTGTACATCTACATGTAAATTACTTTGTAATTAGCTACTAAGGATCATGGATTTTTAAAATGAGTAGTGCATAACCATTCATTGTTGTCTGCATTTATTTAAACAATGTTGGTTTAGAATTTCAAAAATAAAAGTACACACTTTCAAACTTCATACAATAGAAATGCTCACTCCATTTTATATTGAAGTGATACATAGTTGCTTCAAAAACAAGATTTCAAAAAGGCAACTTTAGTATTACATGTATTACTTTAAAACTTAACATTATTTTCAATGTATGCTCTTTTAATACCAGAAAAATGAAACGTCGCCAAAAACAAAGATTTTCATATTCAAGATCTGTTGATCCATAAATTTATCGAAGTTGTCAACAAAAAATTAATTCACAGAATAATCAGTTAAACCATTAAAACAATCTAAATTAAAATTCAAAGCTCACGTACATGTACGCCTTTGTATATATAGTATGTAAACGAGATAATGGAGTATATTTCATCAGCGTCATCAATATTCAAAAACAACACTTTTGTCATCTATTTGTAAACTCCGACAGGATTAAATATGAAAATAATCATCACAGACGTCACTTAAATTCCTACACTCTGAACAGTGTTGCAACTCAACCTACCAAACTTAGTTCGACCTCTCTTTGAAAAACCAACATTTTCGAGGGTATTTACGAGATGTCCTTTACGTTTCTTGGACGACGCCATTTTGAATGCCGACCTGTTATACGTCCCAAGGTTTCAGAAACAATACATGCAACATGTGCAATAGGAAGCCAATGCCTCCGTTCCATTTCTCAACGTTCGGTAATGTTCGATTCACACTCGTGCTCGATTGAGTAGATCTACCCACCCGTACGTGAACTCGGCAAAGCAAAAAACGATATTCCGAGTACGATAACATATTGAGTACGATCGATTCAGATCATGTACATTTCATTACTAATACTAACGGAAATAGAGAGTTCATTTTTAAGGCTCTTCTTAGAATTTTGAAATAATCAAAGTACAAACCAATTTTGCTTGTAATTTGTAAATTTTAAGCAGCTGAATAGCCGACCCAATTTGACTGAATAATAGCCGGGCAATCTGGTCGCGCTTGGTTACTTACTCTGGTTACTAAGCAATGGTTGTCGTCATCTATACAAGCTATTGTTTGCGTTAGCTACCGTCATGTGATACACGCCATAACAAGCACAAATTAAACTGTAAAAACGTTTACTTTTACGTTTGTAGTCCATTACAAATTGCGTCAACCCAAAAAGTAAAATGTGGCAATGATAGTAAGATTTTAGTGACGTCAGACGACGCTTCGTTTTATGTTAACTATAACTTTTATTTTAATTTAAGAATAGACCATTGTTCTGGCGTTGTATACGTATACTTACTAAAGTCTTGATCGTCATCTTCCACTTTTAAAACTGAAAGAAAATAATTGAGATTTCTTAAAAGTCTGGAATATACAAACATTCCTATAAATGTGATATCGCTTTAGAGCCAAAGCAACATTTAGCATTTATCCGGGCAACCTCGTAATGATCTATTTACATCATTATTCTCCGACGGCAGTTTTCTGCTAAGATTGTCAAATTGAAATAGTCGATAACTGTAACGATAGCTTTATGAACTACTTCTACTATATAATTAAAGTTCCTTAATCAACCATCAAGCAGTCCCTTTTTTATTGCAATCTGAATTGAACTTCATTACACATTCGTTCATACATCAAGTACGCACATTTCACGTCTATATTTTAAATGTCCTTCCTTCCTCCCCTCCCTCTTTCTTACCTCTGTCTGTCTGTCTGTCTGTCTGTCTGTCTGTCTGTCTGTCTGTCTGTCTGTCTGTCTGTATGTCTGTCTGTCTGTTTGTCTGTCTGTCTGTCTGTCTGTCTGTCTGTCTGTCTCTTTCTTTCTTTCTTTCTTTCTTCCTCCCTTCCCTACACCATTCCTTCCTTCCTTCCTTCATCCAGTTAAGTAATAATTTTACGGCATGGTTTCACCTACTAGTATGAAGTGCCTTCACAGAGTATATTCTATCTGGTCCCCATGTGATTGGATCTGTCAAATCATACACTTCTCCAATGTTGGTTTCTCCAATCCACTTGAAGCAATGATGCTGTTTACCAGAGCTAAGATCAGAATCCCAGGTGATAACACCTGTACCTGGAGTACGCCAACCAATCAGATCGCCAGGTTTAACTCTGATACGCTCTTCTAAGTCCAGGTCAATCTATGTCGACGAAAGACATACATTTATATTTAAATAGGGTAAATTGCTGTAAAGCTTTTTAAAATTAATTGGTAACTAAATATTTGAGTGATGATTTTTCACTGTTAAATTAAATTAACACAAACAAACAAGCAAGCAAACAAACAAACAAACAAACAAACAAATCCCCAACTTATAATCATGAATTGATCCTTGTCTTATAAACTCACAGACATAAATTGTGGCGTACTATCCTCCACATAGACTTCTGTTTCGCCAACCAATTCTATGCTACTACACATTTCTTGATGTTGAGGGCGCCAAACTTGTAGATACACTGTGCCCTGACCACGAGTATATATTTGCCATCCGATTACCTCACCTAATACAGAAAACAGAAAAGGATGAGTTTTAAAAATAATTTTTTTTTTATTATGTTTTTCTTTAACAGTGATAGTGGTATGGCATAAAGATAAAGTTTGGAATTTGCTGTGCTATAACAATCTTATATAACTAAATATTCAATGGGAACATTTGGAATATAATACAATATATTTGATATATGTGCATATTATTCCTAGTTGAATACATCGTGAGAATTTGTTTTCGATTGGAAAAGGAGAACTTTCAGATTGATATCAAACGTCAAACCCCTTTCTAAACGGTATTTTAGGTCAAAACCTTAGTAATTGGGACAGAGGGTTGTTGTTTTTGGGACAGAGGGCTATTGTTTTTGAGTCAACCATTTATTATTAATATTAATTGGGACAGGGCATCGTAACACCAAAAAGCAATTTAAAAATCAGGTATCGTACTAGCAGTTTATTATCGATTAGTCTGAGCGCAATACCATTTAACTACAAGTGTATTACATGTACCAGAACGATAGCCACTCTGATATGAAGGCAACAGGCTAGTTAATAACAAAATGGGACTCACCGTTGTCCTCAAAGACGAGTCTCTCGTCTACAAGTGTAATGGCAGAACCAGAGTCTATATAGTCACGGTTTTCAACATCAAATCCATCGTAATCTAAGAAACAAGATGTTAGTAATATAAAATGATGATTTAGTATCAAGAAATTGCGAGCAGAGTCTCGGGGTGAATATCGATTTTAGTAACAACACCAGTCTGAATATGCCAATTCAAGCATCTGAAATATGAGTATAATAAGACAGGAACTGTGTCAAAAATTTGCTTATTTTAGATGTTTGTATGTTGCTATGTTGACCAATTAAAAACGCTACATCCATTAGGCAAATGAAACACTTTTTTTTGCTATAAAGTCTCCTGCGATTGACATACTCTCTAAAACATTGCAAAATAATAGGCAGAGATGGTTTTAATACTGGTATATACGATGTATACTTACGTATTTCCTGGTTATCATCATCAGGTGTCAAAACTGAAAGAAAGAAAAATAGAAGAACCTCATATGTTTACATTGTGCAGTGAGTAAGATATGGATGCATGCCTCCATGTAGTACTAGTAGTCGGAGGCGAATCTGACCAGAGCTTGAAATAGAGCTAAGAAATTTTGAAAGTAACGCCAGTGAATTAAAAGAGGCGAGTTGAGAGGCGTGAACATTGAGAATGAGGGCCGGGAATGAGGGCAACGTTTTGAAATCCTATTTTAGTATGTCCAAGACTAAATGGTTGTATCATGTATGGTCCTGTAATTTAGTATTGCAATATTGGATTGGTTGTACTAACATAAACTACTTATTCTATCATAAGTTCCTGAATCAGCCAGCAAGTAGTTACTTGTTATATTTATCACAATCTGAAGTTCATTACACATTCGTTCATGCATCAAGAACGCACATTTCACATCCATACGTCAATTTTAGATTTCTTTCCTTCCCCTCTCTCTCTCTCTGTCTGTCTTTTTCTTCCCTCCCTCCCTCCCTCCCTCTCTCCCTCCCTCCCTCCCATCCTTCCTTCATCCAGTTAAGTATAAATTTTACGGCATGGTTTCACCTACTAGTATGAAGTGCCTTCACAGAGTATATTCTATCTGGTCCCCATGTGATTGGATCTGTCAAATCATACACTTCTCCAATGTTGGTTTCTCCAATCCACTTGAAGCAATGATGTTGTTTACCAGAGCTAAGATTAGAATCCCAGGTGATAACACCTGTACCTGGAGTACGCCAACCAATCAGATCGCCAGGTTTAACTCTGATACGCTCTTCTAAGTCCAGGTCAATCTATGTCGATGAAAGACTTATTATGAGGGTCAACTGGAGCTTTTTTCAACTAATATAAGTATTTGATTGATACATTATATCCATTCGCTTCTTTTGATAATGACTAGATTTATCCTATCTGCTGACATTTCCTGGACAATGTATATGTTCTTTCTATTCTCTTTCTTTATCAGAAACAAGTTTATATGCCTATGTCTACTTTCAAAGTAACCTAGGCTCATAAATGAAAAAGAACAATAAAAACAAACAAACAAACAAACAAACAATCAATCAATCAAACAAACAAATAAACAAACAATCAAAACAAAAACAACTTATTCTGTCAGTAAATTTGTCCTGTGTTACAAACTCACGGTCATGAATCGAGGTGTAGTATCCTCAACATAGACTTCTGTTTCGCCAACCAGTTCTATGCTACTACAGTTTTCTTGATGTTGAGGGCGCCAAACTTGTAAATACACTGTGCCCTGACCACGAGTATATATTTGCCATCCGATTACCTCACCTAAACACAGAAAAGTATGAGTTTTGAAATTAATATAATACTATATAAATTACTAAATATTCACCGGGGATCATGTGAGTCAGATTCTATATATTTTAATACATGTACACGTATATTATTCGTAGGTGAGTACTTCTTTTGATAATTTGGATTTAATGGGGAAAAGGAGGACATTCAGATTGATATCAAAACTGAGAAAACATTATTTTAGGTCAATATTTTAGTTTCTGGGACAGGGCATTATCACACCAATTATAAGATTATTGACATAAAAGGTACACAAAATTGCAAAAGTTCGAGACAAACGCTTTCGTGCACGTGCACGTGCACCATGTCACTGGTTTAATGGTACATTCTCCAGTTTGTTAATATGAGTCTAACATCATTAAAGTATTACGTATCCCGTAGCGGAACTCGCTTGTAGGAAAGATACTTGAGATCATCGAAGTGTTAATAACCAAATCTAACTAACCGTTATCACCAAAGGAAAGTCTTTCATCTACAAATGTTGTAGCAGAACCAGAGTCTATGTAGTCACGGTTTTCAACGTCAAATCCACTGGAATCTAAGAAAAACAAATATTGGATATCTAGAGTTTTTGAGATGTGAAATTCTTGACCTTTTTGGGGTCAAGTATTAACATAGTGTGATTAAAGTACTATCATCAAATTACGATTATTGGATTATCAAGAGATTACGAAAGTCTAGAAGTGAATCAATTTCATAACAATATCATTCTGAATACCTCACTTATGTAATTGCAATATAAAGTTTGTTATTTTCGCCAATCAAGGGCGTTTCACGCACCAATGAAACCAATGTTTGAAATTAATCGGCAGTTAGCAAAGGTTGTTGGTCCTTACGGGATACTGCTGGTTTGGTTTATTACCTGTATGTACAGTTACCCCCTCTCTCACCCTCCCCCCTCCCCAATAAAGATCAAACGATTTTGAAGTTTGACATAATACAACATGTTTTTTTTGCTGTAATACAATAAGAGAGTCCAATGAATAGTTTAATATTCACGACAATTTATTTCATAGATATAATATCTTCTGTTATTCACAATGTATTATATGCAAATACAAATACAAATACAAATACAAATACAAATGAAAATGCAAATGCAAACGAAAATACAAATACAAATACAAATGCAAATGCAAATGCAAATACAAATACAAATGCAAATACAAATGCAAATGCAAATGCAAATGCAAATACAAATACAAATACAAATGCAAATGCAAATGCAAATACAAATGCAAATGCAAATACAAATGCAAATGCAAATACAAATGCAAATGCAAATGCAAATGCAAATGCAAATGCAAATGCAAATACAAATACAAATACAAATACAAATACAAATACAAATACAAATACAAATACAAAGATTGTAGATAATGATGAATGAATCAGTCATTCACATTATTTGCAATCTCAGAGAGATCACAGTCCTATTCCTCCTCACTGCCTGATTCAGCACATGAACTCTAAAGTCCTAAATGAGTCTGATTGCTTCTACGTCATGATTAGACTAGACAATCATGTTAATTAGAGACATTCAACCAATCACAGGTGTTCTAACATATGATAATTGTTGTAAGCTACGTCACTGTAAAGTTGATATCAACAATGCTCAATTTGTAGAGAAGCTTGAAACATGTACTACAAGGTCAGATTCATGTTGGTAAAATTTGGATATCTATCTATGTCATGGAATAAATGTTATTCATATGCATGAACTTCAAATTTCAATCGATAATTAGTACCGACAATCTGTTGGTCTCCGACTAACGGACCAATTTTGCATACTGAATGAGACACTTTAAATTTTCCGTGATGGACATACTATACTCCTAAAACATTGCAAAAGGTTAGGAAGAGATTTTACAGTGTAATTTCTATTTATTATACTGGTATACTTACGTATTTCCTGGTTATCAGCATCAGATGTCAAAACTGAAAGAAAGAAAAATAGACGAACCTCGTATGTTTACATTGTAGTGTGCCGCAATTTTGTTTATAAACCATCGCAATCAATCACTTGGAAATCAAATATGACCGCCATTGATGACAGCGATACTTATGGGTATTGGTGCGGAGTAGTTTGCCACCCTGACAGAATATTGATTACTAGGGTAATTCATGCATTTGATTATTTGAAACAGGGCTGAAATAAACGTTGATGATATTTCTAGAGTCGGGTCCTTCCACCGTACAATCTCGTTCCCCAAAAGCCCACATCAAGGCTGTAAAGGTGAATTTTCACTGACAGTCCCCTTTCACTTACCAGTATAATCAGCCCTCACAGAATACACTCTATCTGGTCCCCATCCTATCTCATCAGTCAAATCATACACTTCTCCAATATTGGTTTCTATGTTCCATTTGAAGCAAAAATGCTGTTCATCAGAGCTAAGATCAGCATCCCAGGTGATAACACCTGTACCTGGCGTACGCCAACCAATCAAATCGCCAGGTTTAACTCTGATACGCTCCTCTGAGTTTAGGTCAACCTATTTGGAGAGACATGAATTTATGACGATCTATAATTATCAAATCTAATAACCATTAATTATCCATCTATTTTTTACAAAGTAAGTTCACGTTGTATTAATATAGACAACAAAATACTCGTGACTTTAGGCAAAGATCGTATATGTTACGTGACGTCACCCTACCACTACCGGGCTAGTATATGTCGCGCAGCATATATGCAAATTTTGCTCTCCTCACCATCTTCGAATACCTAAATATAGTAAAATACCGACAGGTGATTTATTCATAATGAAAATACTTAAATTATTAATGAGAATATCACAGCTGGTATCTCTAAAATGTATTTTCTTTTTTTCTTCTTTGACATTTATCTATTTATATAAGGTTTTATTGCTTTATATTTATCTAGCTTCTAGTTCCTAATACGTATTATGTGATATAGGATTATATTTCAAATTCTCATAAATGATTTAAGTATTTTCATTATGAATAAATCAAGTGCTGGTATTTTAGCTATTAGAAAATGATCAACCAACAGGGCAGAATGGACATGGACTCCGTATCAACGTTTGAATTCAGTTAGGTCGTGGCTAATTCACTGCACATAGTACTTCTCTGTGATAAGTGATCGTTACTCTGATTTGGACGATCAGCATGTGCTGTATTGTGTATTGTGTAGTGTAGTGTAGTGTTGTGTTGTGTTGTGTTGTGTTGTGTTGTGTTGTGTTGTGTTGTGTTGTGTTGTGTTGTGTTGTGTTGTGTTGTGTTGTGCCGTGTTACGAAGTAGCACTATTTGTTTTTCATGTGATGGGATAACTATTGTCATTTTCTCTATATCACGATAGTTGAGTGCCTGTAATCCCCATATCAAAGTGTCATCATGTTGCCTTACTTGTTCGAGAAATGGCGATTCCTTACAAATAGTACAGCAAATGCACCAAATCAAGTGACACGGTCCACTTCAACTTGTTATAACATAACATAACATAACATAGCATAGCATAACATAACATAGCATAACATAACATAACATAACATAACATAACATAACATAACATAACATAACATAACATAACATAACATAGCATTACATAACATAACATAACATAACATAACATAAAGTAACATACCATAACATAACATAACATATAACATAACATAACATAACATAACACAACATAACATAACACAACACAACACAGCACAACATAACATAACATAAAGTAACGTTAGTTGTAAGTGATACTATGATTGGTAAATCAATTCTTTCATGACGTGGTGATATATAGTAGCAATTATGCATGTCTGGGTAAGAGCTATTATGGTAGTTAAACTACGAGTAATTTGTACGGAAATTAAATGATAATGATCTGATAACAGTCAGTGTAGTTTGTTCGTACCACACACATATTCTATAACCAAGTCGACGATACAATCATGAGAAGCTTAGTTTTCATATCTTTTGTCTTATTTCCACTACTCTGTGAGGCTGGGGTGCCACTGTATCCATGGCGAGGGGTAAGTGTGCAATAACTGAATAATATAATTAGGAAATTATTGTTTTTTCTGAGTATACTTCTACAAAAGAAAACTGGTTAATTGTTGTTTTGGATTACAAGTTGTGGTAACTGTGACGTGTCACATGAACAAACATCGTTATTTGCGATGGGATTGGATGGACGGGTCTTTAGTTGCAATGATGTAACACTCATCTATCTATCTATCTATCTATCTATCTATCTATCTATCTATCTATCTGTCTGTCTGTCTGTCTGTCTGTCTGTCTGTCTGTCTGCCTGCCTGCCTGCCTGTCTGTCTGTCTGTCTGTCTGTCTGTCTGTCTGTCTGTCTGTCTGTCTGTCTTTCTTGTGTCGGTGTGTTTGTGTGTGTCCGTCCGTCCGTCCGTCTGTCTGTCTGTCTGTCTGTCTGTCTGTCTGTCTGTCTGTCTGTCTGTCTGTCTGTCTGTCTGTCTGTCTGTCTGTCTGTCTGTCTGTCTGTCTGTCTGTCTGTTTTCTGCCTCCGCAAATACGTAAAATCTCACAAAAGAAACACGTATCAAAAGCTGGTATCATTTGAAACAGAAGTTGTATACTATTAATAATAAAAGCACAAAAGATACCAATCCAATAATATTAGTTTTATCATGGCATCGTGAAACTTAAACTAATGCACCCTTTCCCTCTCTTCGACTAGTCCTGGCACTACAACAAGTCCTGGCACTCCCAAAAAGGGAAAGGAAAGTCGAATGGACGCTGTAAGTATAATTTTTTTTACTATTTACTCCACCCAACTCACAATTAAGATTTTTTCAATTTTCACAGTCTTCAACAAGAAAATGATATATCGTAATAAATTTTGTGAACTTGAATAGAATACCTTGCTTTAATTTTTCGCATTTGGCGAGATAATGATAGCTCTGAGTGTTTATCGCATTTCTTGTTCGTAGTGTCTGTATACACATTATCTTCTAGGAATCAAAGGCCGGTACTCACTAAAAGCTTTATATCAAATGTTTGATTTGTCCTCGCATTTCAACTTGTCTTGATTCTTACACCACACTTAGACTAAAATACTGTGGACTAATTTTCGTCGGACCACGTTTGTCTCGATCCAAGTTAAAATACGTATTTTATGAGAGTGAATGGATTTCAATCAGTCATAACAGTCATTATACATCTTTGATGTTGACATTTTAAGTGTCAACATTAATTATTTGACATGTAAAGAGTGACAATTATTTCGGAAATGATAACTGTCATATGATATTAATAATTATCTCGTCCATCATTAGCGGTCAATGAACGAAGCACATTCGCTTCACCTTCCGTGCTTCCATTCCACGGCTATGACGACATGGACTCCATCCTCGACCATGGATACTTGCTGGTATATTACTATGAACCGCAGTGTCTTGAATCATCATCAGAATGTTTGGATGCCTGGTCTGCGTTCGAGGATGTAGCATCCAAAAATGGTCGAAATGATATATATTTTGGACAGGTTGATTGCTCTGAGACGGTTAACAAAGGTACTAACACGTATAATCTTTATAACGTATCAGGAAAATGTAATCATATATTTCAGTACACATGTGTACGTCATATATCGACATATATGTTGGGTCTATTTCTGGTAATGTTAGGCTTTTACTACATGTAACACATAATGTGTATTCTCACTAATATACAACAAGAGGAATATCCGCTTTTATTTTGTACAACAACAACAACAACAACAACATTATTGCTTCATCTGTTTTGCCTTTCTGTTTAAAATATTGTTATTATTTCTAATTCTAGAAATGTGCTGGTCTCATGACGTCAATACGTATCCTACTACACACCTGTATGAAGTCGGATCTCACCAAGGTACAACGATGGTAGCTACGTTTAGTGCATTGAACGATGTCATTAATAACCTAGTGTAAACTATAGGGCTTGAAGAGACATAAAGGAGATATTATGAATTCAAATCAAATCTAATCCGTTTCCTTTTTACATGAACATTTAATGTAATAATATGTGTCACACGGTTCTAAAGAAGAGATTGAGCTCTCAAGTAATAAATAGTACATTACACGTGTATACATACTTACATACATACATACACACATATATATATATATATATATATATATATATATATATATATATATATATATATATATATATATATATGGGGTCTATAGCATATAATTTGGTTCAAATTTTCAAAACCTATGTATATATATATATATATATATATATATATATATATATATATATATATATATATATATATATATATATAGTTTTAGTAGTACTGGAACTCTTTCTTGGTTGTAACTCGGAGTTTCACGCATAGTGCGATCATCAGACAACTCACAAGAGTTGTCTGATGATCGCACTATGCGTGAAACTCCGAGTTACAACCAAGAAAGAGTTCCAGTACTACCAAAACTATTACGCTCTGCCACTGCGGTATAGAGCACTGTCTTAGCAGATTGATACTCACCGAGTTATATATATATATATATATATATATATATATATATATATATATATATATATATATATATATATATATATATATATATATATATATATATATAATATATATATATATATATATATATATATATATATGTGTGTGTGTGTGTGTGTGTGTGTGTGCGTGCGTATGTATATGTATGTATGTATGTATGTATGTATGTATGTATGTATGTATGTATGTATGTATGTATGTATTTATTGTGTGTGTGTGTGTGTGTGTGTGTGTGTGTGTGTGTGTGTGTGTTTATGCGGTGTTGGGATGTGGTGGGTACATTTTGAAATGCCTTTGGTAAGTTGGATGAATATTACGGTGCGAAGTTCATCGAGTTATCCGATACGCACGTCCGATGAAGAGCTTTTTGTTTTTGACTCACCGATTTAAAGCCAAGAGCGTCAACATCTACCCTTGTTTCGCCGACCAGTTCCACTGTGCAATCATCTTGGCTGTGAGGGCGCCAGACTTGAAGATATACGACACCGAATCCACGTGAATATATCTGCCATTTGGTTACCTCACCTAGTCACATAATTAAAATATTATAGCAAGACTATAGTGGACTGTTACACAATTCGTCATGAAAGCTACACAGCACTTGTTCAATCGATATATGTAGTTTGAATGTTGTCTGCTGGTTCATTTGTTGTCTGCTGGTTCATTTGTTCATTCATTAGTGTACAGCTAGGTTTACCATTAGTGTACAACTAGGTTTACCATTAGTGTACAGCTAGGTTTACCATTAGTGTACACCTAGGTTTACCATTAGTGTACAGCTAGGTTTACCATTAGTGTACAGCTAGGTTTACCATTAGTGTACAGCTAGGTTTACCATTAGTGTACAGCTAGGTTTACCATTAGTGTACAGCTAGGTTTGTCATTAGTGTACAGCTAGGTTTGTCATTAGTGTACAGCTAGGTTTACCATTAGTGTACAGCTAGGTTTACCATTAGTGTACAGCTAGGTTTACCATTAGTGTACACCTAGGTTTACCATTAGTGTACAGCTAGGTTTACCATTAGTGTACAGCTAGGTTTACCATTTAGTGTACAGCTAGGTTTGTCAGGCTGTAAAAACATTCAGTAAACAAAAAAATGAATTGGTAATTAGTGAGCAGGTCCTAAATGTGATGTCATTCCATGATGGTCTAAGCCTGCGCAGATCTCAGTTTGATAGGGTCATTTAAACTTCGACTGTTAAGTCTATACTGCAAATATAGAGTGAATAGTGACTGATGACTGTAGTATCTTTCGAACTCTTTGCTGTATCCGATGGTGACGTGACATCAAACAATTCATTATTAATCATAGACGACATTCATTGAGATTTTGTGATTTGGGATTATTGTACCGATTCAGAACTCACCGTTATCTGGAAAGACCAGCCTATTGTCTACAAACACTTGAGCGCTTCCGCTGTCTCTGTAGGCACGGTTCGTGACATCCCATCCATTATATGTATTTCCTATACAAATAAAAGGAGACAAGAACCAGATGTAAACTGATAAGCTACCATAATGACAAATAAGCACCATGTTCGGTGCCCCTATAATCGCCTGTGTCTTTCTGTGCGTAAAAATGTCATACCCAATGAGTGAACAGGGCCGAAACCTGACCAAATTGCCGGGGGAGGGGGGGGGGGGGCAGAACTTTGTCTTGGTGCAATCATGCATTTAAAATTTAGACAGGTGATAAATTTGCATGCAATTTACATAATATATATTTTAGCTTACGCAATTAAATATCAAATGTAAGACCAGAAATAATTAAAAAATGTTGGTCAACGGGTAACCTAACCCATCACATTGGGTAGGTAGGTCGATTTCATTTTTTCACAATGCTTGACAAGGATAAAACAAACCATATATAATGACAGCAAAATATTTCAGGTCGAGTTAGATAGAACTTATTCAGTCATCTCGATACTATCTCATGAAATTTGTCTGCATTGTTAGGAAATGTACACAATTTACGGTTAAACAAATGGTGTAGTTCATCTCACCCTCTCCTCTAAAAAATGTTAAGCCCCGCCAAATGAAACTCGAGCAATATAAAAATATCAGTGATAGCCAACTACAATATTCCGAACGAGATTACTTTACACAGGATGTGGATTTCACATGCATAAGGAGATGTCTCTAATTGGCTCTAACCTGTACAGGGAGGTACTTAGAGCCAGACACCTTCCATCTTGGTTTGGGAGAAAGATAATTATCACCTTGATTGCTACTGATTGGTAGGAGACAACTCCAAAGGTGAAAAAAAGTGAAAATAAGACAGAGGTGTAGGAGGCCATTTAGAGGCATAGAATATCAAACCATAGACATAATTTAAAGTCTTACAATGCTTGAATATGGTAATAAAATACCAGAATTGAAATAATTATGCTATGCATGACATATTATCTGGAAGTGTATTTTGTTTTGGCAAAGCTGAAAGATATTTTGCGGATGTGCACTTGGAACAAGATGTAAATGAGATCGAGCGCATCTTCGTAGTCACTGCATGCAGCATAGCAGGCGACCTCACGTTGAACGACTTTTCCGTCTCCTTTTTTTTAGTTTCACTCGCTGATATTATAATTGCGACTTGCTATCTTCAAATGAAGGAGACTTTCAAGACTACTGTTACTCGTGGAAAATGCACAGTGCATGTGCGCACAAGAATTTTTAATTTACTGCAAAAAGTTACAATTTTTAAGTGGACACATTTTTATTCAAAGTTAAGCCAACGTACAATAGAGATATAAGATACATATTAGCGAGGAGTCAGTGTAAAGTCACTTTAGTGAACCATGAATTTAAATCGCACATGCTAGGAATCGTCACGTAAATAACGATTTTAATAACATCGCTACGTATTCAAAAAGTAGCTTTTTTTCTTTCTTTTTTCCAAAATCTCTTTCCCCCCCCCCCGCAGGCTACGGTACTGGTGAAACGCCCCAGAGCAACTCCGTTTGTGCAGTAAAGTGTAGCATATTCATGGATAACCATTGGAACCCCTACTCACCTGCAGATGCGATATTTAGGAGACACACGATCACGAGTATAAAGATTTGTTTTCTGGATTCAATCATGGCTATGGTGGAGGCCATGGGTTGCTTGTGAAAATAGGGTTCAAATGAACTATTTATGAACAATGCTAACCTATGTATTACTAATATTTATTTTCAACTGACGTCAAGCATAGATAGTCAACAATGGATAATATTCAAATTAATGATCGCCATATCGTATTACTGGCAAATTTCCATTTTTTTTGTAAACGGGCTAGACACATAAACACGAACATCGCCTCTCATCCTATCAAAATAATTTACATAGGAAACTGCTTCGATTGCCAATCAATGCTTAAGTGCTATACTGAGTGAAACTGTAATTATTCCGACCCTCAGTTAGAATAGTAAATTCCTAAAGTATTTGGCGATCAAAACAATTCTCACGGTTTCTTTGCAGAACTTTGTCTTGGTGCAATCATGCATTTAAAATTTAGACAGGTGATAAATTTGCATGCAATTTACATAATATATATTTTAGCTTACGCAATTAAATATCAAATGTAAGACCAGAAATAATTAAAAAATGTTGGTCAACGGGTAACCTAACCCATCACATTGGGTAGGTAGGTCGATTTCATTTTTTCACAATGCTTGACAAGGATAAAACAAACCATATATAATGATAGCAAAATATTTCAGGTCGAGTTTAGATAGAACTTATTCAGTCATCTCGATACTATCTCATGAAATTTGTCTGCATTGTTAGGAAATGTACACAATTTACGGTTAAACAAATGGTGTAGTTCATCTCACCCTCTCCTCTAAAAAATGTTAAGCCCCGCCAAATGAAACTCGAGCAATATAAAAATATCAGTGATAGCCAACTACAATATTCCGAACGAGATTACTTTACACAGGATGTGGATTTCACATGCATAAGGAGATGTCTCTAATTGGCTCTAACCTGTACAGGGAGGTACTTAGAGCCAGACACCTTCCATCTTGGTTTGGGAGAAAGATAATTATCACCTTGATTGCTACTGATTGGTAGGAGACAACTCCAAAGGTGAAAAAAAGTGAAAATAAGACAGAGGTGTAGGAGGCCATTTAGAGGCATAGAATATCAAACCATAGACATAATTTAAAGTCTTACAATGCTTGAATATGGTAATAAAATACCAGAATTGAAATAATTATGCTATGCATGACATATTATCTGGAAGTGTATTTTGTTTTGGCAAAGCTGAAAGATATTTTGCGGATGTGCACTTGGAACAAGATGTAAATGAGATCGAGCGCATCTTCGTAGTCACTGCATGCAGCATAGCAGGCGACCTCACGTTGAACGACTTTTCCGTCTCCTTTTTTTTAGTTTCACTCGCTGATATTATAATTGCGACTTGCTATCTTCAAATGAAGGAGACTTTCAAGACTACTGTTACTCGTGGAAAATGCACAGTGCATGTGCGCACAAGAATTTTTAATTTACTGCAAAAAGTTACAATTTTTAAGTGGACACATTTTTATTCAAAGTTAAGCCAACGTACAATAGAGATATAAGATACATATTAGCGAGGAGTCAGTGTAAAGTCACTTTAGTGAACCATGAATTTAAATCGCACATGCTAGGAATCGTCACGTAAATAACGATTTTAATAACATCGCTACGTATTCAAAAAGTAGCTTTTTTTCTTTCTTTTTTCCAAAATCTCTTTTCCCCCCCGCAGGCTACGGTACTGGTGCAACGCCCCAGAGCAACTCCGTTTGTGCAGTAAAGTGTAGCATATTCATGGATAACCATTGGAACCCCTACTCACCTGCAGATGCGATATTTAGGAGACACACGATCACGAGTATAAAGATTTGTTTTCTGGATTCAATCATGGCTATGGTGGAGGCCATGGGTTGCTTGTGAAAATAGGGTTCAAATGAACTATTTATGAACAATGCTAACCTATGTATTACTAATATTTATTTTCAACTGACGTCAAGCATAGATAGTCAACAATGGATAATATTCAAATTAATGATCGCCATATCGTATTACTGGCAAATTTCCATTTTTTTTTGTAAACGGGCTAGACACATAAACACGAACATCGCCTCTCATCCTATCAAAATAATTTACATAGGAAACTGCTTCGATTGCCAATCAATGCTTAAGTGCTATACTGAGTGAAACTGTAATTATTCCGACCCTCAGTTAGAATAGTAAATTCCTAAAGTATTTGGCGATCAAAACAATTCTCACGGTTTCTTTGCACGTGCTCGATTTGAGATAGGTGTGAAAACGAATCCAAAGTACACAAAAAATATTGAATTCAGAATGCGAAATGATTTGACTCTTTGTTGACATACTGGATTGGAGAAAATTTGGAAAACGACGAAATACCTTAATATATGTAGCTTTTGTATTTGTTATCAATTCAGTAAGTAAGCGTCAAATTTATTGGGGGAGAGGGAGGCATTGACATAGACGTCACCGTCCCAACAACCGATCAGTTGTAATCTCCATATTAGAGTCCGTAATCATATCATGTGTACGTCCACTCGAGCCTGTGGGATATCTATATATTTATCGTCAATACTGCATGACAACGACAATCATATTTGACTTTGTCCAGACTTGACTCCTAGCTTTACGTGACTTGGTTGGCCTGGTTCCACATGTATGTCTCAATTAAACTCTTTATATATATAATAACATGACTGTTATTTATATAAAACATCATCTAGTTGTGATCGTGGAGGTATAAAGAGGATTACACAGACGTTGATTTGCCCACCCTTCTGTGTGCGAACACACACAGTCACGGATTTATTTGGTCGGGGATGGATTGCGTTTGTAATTTGTTTATCGGAACGACAGGATGCGTTTGTAATTTGTTCATCGGAATTATCTGTAATTGTCCAGTTGAATCGTTAGATGAGAGGATAATCGGTGGTG